>NW_027305612.1:0-163000 GCF_039555335.1 Amphiura filiformis
ATAAACCGGTTAGAACCGGTTTAAACCGGTTCTCCTCTCCCCTCCCATCACCGCCAAATATACAACAAATTGCACAAATGCGTCGATTGCGTAACAAAATGCGTCAAAATTGCGTCAATGCGTCGTACATTGCGTCAAAAATGCGTCAATGCGTCGTAAATTGCGTCAAAGCGTTATAGATTGCGTCAAAATGCGTAAATTGCGTCGTAAATTGCGTCGAATGCGCAACGAAATGCGTTACGCAAAAGCTTATATAAACCGGTTAGCTTAAACCTCGGTCATTTCGATCCAAACCTTCAACGAGTCAACATGAATACCTTCAAATCTTACCCTTGTTCCCTGTGCGGCAGGACGTTCTCGCGCAAGTACGATCTCGAGAGACACGAGCGACACGTACACTCCAAGGAAAGTGAGGAAGAAGAAGAGGAGGAGATGGATTCCGACGATAAAGACTCGGAGGTCGAAGAGCGCCAAGTGTCGGACGAAGACCAACGACGAACTGGAAGACAACGAGGCTTATCGGAAATGGTACGAGGGAGCTAAAGTAGCTACGGAAGACATGAGGAGGGAAAAATGGACCCGGAGATGGCTAGGGAAAAGGCCTACCTGAAGACCGTATGGGCAGTCAAACGCGACTTTTTCGACCAGTACAGCACGTTTCTACGAAGCCACGCGCGTCTCAAAGATGAAGACGTTTATACGGAGATCACGGACGATCTCGAGGAGAAAATGGAGAAAGGGGTCGACGTGGACAAAGCCGTGAAGAGAACGGTGGCCAAACATCGGTCTAAATTTGACGGGCTGTTCCAGTACGACGAAGATGATAACGTTGAGGAGTCTGCCACGGACGAAGGCGGCGATGATTAACCCGCTAATACTCACGATAATAAAGTAGAGAAACAAAATACAATCGGCTCTTTTACTCGTTATTACCCACATTATAAACCTCTAACCTCCCTTTTGTTGATCAAGACGCTGTTGGTACAGAAACCAATCTGACGTTTGCATTTCGTTGCGCATTCGACGCAATTTACGACACAATTGACTCATTTTGACGTAATCTACAACGCTTTGACGCATTTCGTTGCGTAATCGACGCAATTAGTTACGCTTTGACGCAATTTACGACGCAATTTACGCATTTTGACGCAATCTATAACGCTTTGACGCAATTTACGACGCAATGACGCATTTTGTGACGCGATTCGTTACGCTTTGACGCAATTTACGACGCAATGACGCATTTTTGACGCGATTCGTTACGCTTTGACGCATTTCACGACGCATTGACGCATTTTTGACGCAATGTACGACGCATTGACGCAATTTTGACGCATTTTGTTACGCAATCGACGCATTTGTGCAATTTGTTGTATATTTGGCGGTGATGGGAGGGGAGAGGAGAACCGGTTTATCCGGTTCTATGTATAGCATTGCCCGCTCATTTCACCGCTCATTGACTCATTTTCCCTGATCATTTGCTCATTTCACTGCTCATTGACTCACTTCACTGCTCATTTGCTCATTTCATTGCTCATTTGCTCATTTCCCCGCTCATTTGCTCATTTCACTGCTCATTTGCTCATTTTACTGCTCATTTCACTGCTCATTTACTCATTTCACCGAAATTGACGCGTTTGATGTAATTGGCGCATTTGAGGAGAGGTCATGTAGGGGTCAAAGATCGTGTAGGGGCACTCAGGGTCGACCGTGACTTCCGGGTCAAAGGTCACTTGTGCTTTGCATGGTCACACCTCTAAGTTTTACTTCGATACGGGGTATAAAACGAAAAATACGATATTTCCCTACACAAAATTATATTTTAAGCGCATAACCCTTTTGACCTCTCGACCCCCGCGGGTAGTTTGCAAATCGACCCTAACGGGTATACCAAATTTGACGCCGATACATTCCGTAAAACGGTCGATACGACGTTTTAAATTAGGTAAAAAAGTCTTATTTTAAAAAAATCGGTGTTTCTAGAAAAAACACCCCCCTGAGGATCATTTTTGGCCAAAGTTCACTTCCGGGTCAAAGTTCACTTTTAAAAAATTTGTAACTTTTTTGAATTTTTTTTTTGAATTTTTTTTTTTTTTTGAAATTTTTTGAAATTTTTTTCAAAAATTTTTTTTTGATTTTTTTTTTTGGAATTTTTTAATTTTCAAAATGGAGGTATTTTCGGTTGACCTTTCAAAATGGCGGCATTTCCGGTTGAACTTTTCAAAATGGCGGTATTTCCGGTTGACCTTTTCAAAAGGGCGGCACTTCCGGTTGACCTTTGACATCAGTTTACCTTTGACCTCGTGACCCGGAAGAAAACGTCCCTAAAGGCGTATATACTACTATTGTATGGAACATTTTGATCCCCCTTCCCACTAGGATCTAGGCCTATGCCCATGGCTATAATCTAAATTGGTGCTGATGAAGGGCGCGGTGCGGAGGGGTCATGAGATGCGCACATAATTTTGTCGATCTTGCAAAATCACTAGTTCTTTGTGCACATCATTGTAGCCTTGTAGGCCCCATAATACCGGCCCAATAGCAGGGGCGTAGGCATATTTTTTGGGGGGGGGGGGGGCAAAATAAAATTTCGGGGGCACAGACGAAAAAATTACAGACGGAAAATCGCTTGATTTAAATATTAGATTTTCTTGCTTAATTTGATGCCAAGAAAAAAAAGTCCGACAATGTTAGTATGAAAAGCAAATACAGAGAAACATGGACAAGCAATTAATAGATACATTTGTTTTTCCTCGCCCCATTTGCAAGTTAGATAACAGAAAAAGACCGACAATGTTCACGTATTTGTTTTTCTATAACGATAAACAAAGATTAATATGGAAAAGGGGATTAATATAAAAATTTAATTTTCTTTTTCCATGTGCATCCAAGAAAAAAGAAAAGTCAACAATATTTGTTTCTTGGGTTTTTTTCAGTACACTTGTTACGAGTCGTACTGACTCAAGGCCAAAATCACCTTTTACCCGAACTCACACGAATGCACAACACAAATACACTGTTTGATTAAGCTAACAAAATCTAAGTCTTTAATTGAAAACAAAGTATGCTTGGTACATATAACAACAATATACACTAAAATCACACAATTAGTTTTATTCTATCTGTACTTAACCAGCGGTCTTCTTGTTGGTGGTGATCTTAGCGTTCTTGCAATGTTCTGGACGACTGATGTAATATATCCTTATTCACTTGTCCTGCGAAAATCAGCGAAGTCCAGTGTACACTTGCGTTTATAAATAAATGATACTGCTTACTCCTATCACTTTTCTTCTTGCGCTGCTTTCTCCACAAATATATCTCCTTGCGCTGCTTTCTCCAAATATCAAATCTCCTCTCTCCAGGGAACACGTTTCTTTACCACCGCTCCGCTGTTTTTGACAGATGCGTGGCCTTCACAAACCCAGCAAACTCCAGCAATTCGACAGAAGAACTTTAATCCTTTGATGAGGAAGAGCACATTTTGTGTGCTCGCAATCTCCTTCGTTGCTGTATTAAAATAGCTCAATTATTGCCTATGTAAACTGGTTAAAATGTACTTCTTTGTTGAAGCACGAAGACCATCACACACATGTGGAGTTTACAAACTCCCACGATATTCTGTCAATTCCAAACTCAAGCCTCCAGCTTTTTATACCAGTGCAAAAATCCATCATCTATTAATAAACCATCATTTCATTCACATCTTCACAGATGATGCAAGCTTGGGATTTCCCAAGATTAATCATACACATTAACCTTTCTCATTACATCACTTCCTGGGGGTTTTCCTGATGGTGCAATAATGCACAGAATATTGAGTAATAATTTATGGAAAATCCCCTATGACATTAATAACTCTGATTCAGTTTGTTTTGATCACCTGATGAATGAAAGGGATTCCCCCAGAACATGCCATAACACTCAAACTATGCATGATTGCTTCCAAGGTGTTTTCCCTTGTCTCACACTTCTCATGACATACATTCACCTTGTAAACAAAGTTAAATATTAACTTAAAAACTGAGGGCACATCACACACTATAAAAAACAAACAAAGAGATTAATTTAAGGGTACTACAAGAAACGTATAATAAATGTATAAAAGATTAAAGCAATTAAATACTAAATTAATGTTGGTGCTTTGGATATATCTTTACATTTTTTTAATGTTTATACATAACTGTTAGAATCCGATTGAATATCCTTTTTACTCACCATGTTGACGAGATCAAAAACGTGTTCATGCTTTTTTTTCAAACGTGACAAATGAAAAATGAAAACGAAAAACGATTGGTCGGTCATGCATGTAGTAAACCTTGCAGTCATACCCGATGACCCCCTTTTTTTAGTTGCTGCTACCCAATGACCCCCTTTTTTTGGTTTCGGCTACCCAATGACCCCCTTTTTTTCTAGATTTCCAAGAATAGCATCATCAAAATGCAACAAAATAATGCCGAAACTTTCAAATTTTGCTCCATTTTTCAAAATTATGCCAAAACTTTAAAAATTTTGCTCCATTTGTTCAAAATGTTCTACCCGATGACCTTTTTTTTTAAAAATCTTATACTCAATGACCCCTTTTTTCAAATTATTATACCCAATGACTATTGGAAGCCTTACTGTATGCCATGCTACTTGCCTACAAGCTGCCGCATTTCTCTTGCTCTGATTGGGCTATTGGCCACGAGGGCAATGTTCGTGGACTTAACACAGTTTGCTAGCAAACTGGGTTGGACTTAACACGTTTTAGAAAAAAATCTATACTTTGTGTGTCAATATTTCGGGACTTGACTCATTTTGGATAAAAACAAACACATTGTTGGATAGCCCTAGTTACTCACTACCCATTTTCATGGAAATCTCAATTTTGAAGGTGGGTGGACTTAACACGGTTTGGAAATTTATAAGCTCTTCATATAATAAATCAGTAAGCAAAGCATTGCTGGGTGGCTTCAATTTTAAATTTGCTCTTATGTTATGTGCCATTGAAAAAGTGTTGTGCTGCTTTATGAAGAATAAAGATGCCTGCTTGGCAGCATGAAAAACAAATATCTACGACTGGCCAAAGTCGTATGATGCATATACGCCTATCAAAACTTGAATTGTTCGTTAAATAACATACCATGCATGTTTAATTTACCAGACAAACCTGACGCCCAAGAAATATCCTTCACCAGCACCTGAAATATATAATTCAATTAATTTTGCTTACCGCCTTTCATCTTTTTTTAACTGTGATTTTTCCCGGACACAGTGGCATAACTAGACTGGCTCGCGGTCTGATTTTTTAATTATTTCTTTTTTCCACTCAATAATCTGAATTCGCAAATTTGCGGCGTCCCCTGCAAATGAGAAAACAAATAATTATGATGGCACTATAATCATCCATCTTCCCACAGTGAAATTTGAGTGAGAACATCTGACTGCTAAATTTGACAGCTTTAATTTTTGGAAACTACGTGAGTGAATGGGAGTCGGGACGAATAAAGTCTGCACAAAAAGTAACTCAGCTGTTATAAATACGCCTATAGATTCAGAACTAATAATTGTTTTCACAATATTTCAACATAGAGAGAAGGATGATTTATTTACACGCATTTTGATACCCCATTCGTCAAATGTCGTTCAATATTAACAACACGGTAGTGCTTTTACAGAAAAATACCTGAATTTAAAAGTCGTAGTTTACAATTATCATGTCAGCGTTGTAAACACGTAAAGCCCACCATTAGAGAGCTTGCGAAATGGAGTTACTTTAACTTTAACTTTAACGTCTAGAGGATTATAGAGGATTATGTATTCAAAACCACTCTGCCATTAAAGCCGCTTGAAGTTAAAGTTAACGCCAGAATCTATAGTGTGCCGTAAATTATGATGAAAATACGTCATAATTAAAACAATGGTTTGCATATTTCCTCATAGACTACATAATTACCACTTATGTATTGTCTAGTTAATAGACCAATTATTGGAAATCTAATTTGGTTTGGGTAAAACACATGCCACATGATGCTAAAAATTACTGATTGAATTAGATCAAAATAAATTTTGTTCCAAACGTCACACTTGATAAATTTATATACATTTGTGTGTGCTCATGACGTACACCAAATCAGCTTGCGGAACCAAGTTTTTGGCTTGACTTCAATGCCAAGGGGATTAAGTTCCAGTAAAATGGACTGATTTTACGGGACCCAGCAGTGTAGTGAACTTCTGCGAATTCCGGGTGCGAATTCCAGCTACTGTGAACATTTTTTACAACGTTGCGTGTCTTATAATTACACCTCTATATAACCAAATATGTTTGTACTGTTCAGGTATTTTATTTAATTATTTTATTCATTTAGGCCTACATTATGTACCCCAATTCAGCAGAAAGCTGGTCTAACATGTGCCACGCTATTATACGCATATTATAGGCCCATGGGTATTGTATGTCAACCAAATTATTCATTATTAAAAGAGGAGGCCTATTTGTTACAAAAAATAAGAATGTCAGAAAAGGAGCATCCAGAAATATGTTTGTTGAAATTCAAAATTCTGGGAGTTTTTAAAGAACAAAATGAGGATCATTCGGGACATATATTTAATTCGATCAGAATGCAAAGAGGAGTCCTTGCCCTCCTAAAAGAAAACTCCTGGCAACGCCACTGGGGAGTGGGAAAGTGAGGATAGATGAATAGATGGAGGGAGGGGATGATATGGAGAGGTGGTGATGTTGGTGGGGGGGGGGGTGGGTTTTGTGTCCTGATGGAAATATAAAATTGACGAAGCTGACGTTTACTGGAATAATAATTGAGCTTTTATTATAATAATCCGGGACAATAATATAGGCATATCGCAAGAATATTTAATTGAAACATGTTTAGAAGTATAATATTAGCGTATAGCTCATAACATAGGCCTAATTCCCATTGCATTGGTCATCGCCAAGAGATGTAATCCATGTTTATTCAAACTAAGCGCCTATTGTAATAAGTGTTACCAACAAACCACTTCAGCACACAAAAGGGAGAAATTTGATGCAGTCGCTTTTACATACCCTTCTTTTGATCACCCATTGATACACTTCCCCTAGTTTAAACAACAAGACGCTGTTGGTACAGAAACCAATCTGACGTTCGCGTTAAAGTGAAGTTGAGCAAAAAATCGAATCGATATTTTTGAAGTTGCCGTTAAAGTTCCAGTAACTTCATTCCGCAAGCTCTCTATTATCTTCGCGCTTACTTCAAATCAATACAAATAACTGCAACTTTTAAATTGGGGTATTTTTCTTTCAAAACACTGCTATATTGTCAATATTGAACAAAATTGGACAAAATTTCTGTGTTGAAATATTGTGAAAACAATTATTAGTTCTGAATCTATAGGCCTATTTATAACAGCTGAGTTACTTTTTGTGCAGACTTTATATGCCTCGATACTTAATGGGCTATATGACTGAAAGTATGTGTCATGGGGACGGACATATTAGCCAATGAAATTCCAGATAATCTGAAGTATAATTACTTATTTATTGGCAGGCGTAATTACGAATGGCAGTATCATCACTTGTGCATCACATTATGTGAAAAAACTTCCACAGGTTTTTATTTTCTTAAATGTTCATACTCTTTTGTGATGAATGCAAGAAATACATAAAGAACAGTGTGTTTTGTGCGAATAATGTTCATGTTTTTTTAAAAATATTAAAATATGATCATGTAGAACTATTTTCCCCGCGCTCTAATTTGATCTGAGCCTCATAACACTTAAGCGACAATAATCAAGACTGACACGATTTCTTTGTAGTGGTTGCTGTAAAATAATTGAACTAAATTGCTACTTTACAGGGGCACGCCTCGTAATCGTTGATGACACCATTTTACATAAATCGCGAATTCTTTGCTCAAAACCCTGTCATGAATTATTCAACATTTTTGAGCTTTAATAAAGTAATTGTGATTAATTAAATCACGCCAACAAGAACTCACTTTTGGATAGATGTTATCACCGAAGTTAAGGCCAAAAGCTCTGGCCATCAGCTGGAAGGATGACGTAAGGTCGTCTGTGGTCAATCACCAAGGAAGTTGCTTGATGACCATATACTAAGCATTTGACAGATTAACTGAAATGCACCCGCCCCTGTTGAGGGACGGTTGTTCGGCTTGTACCCATATTCCCTTTTTGAGTCCCCGCTAATTCAAACCAACAGGGTTCACAATCCAAAATGCCAACATCGTCAATGTCAGAACTGTGACCACTGCCCTCAAGATGTTTTTAGACGGCTGAATCGATCTATGACAGATGCAACTTGAGCTGGCTCGTCTATGTTGCAACATGCGACTCTACAGGGTTTTGCCAATGTGAAGTTTTTTGCACTCCTGATATTCAGCGCACTGGACACCGTAAACTACACCAGTTATGCGGCCCTTAAGTTGCTTTTCCTTTGGGTGCACTAACGACTGCCGCAGGGTAGTGATGCCGCACAGTGTCTTCGCCCCGATATCTTCATGGTAGAAATCGCCATGGTAGGTTGAATCCACAGCCACCCATGGCTATTTTATTCGGACCTTATGTATGCAGAATTAGCGAAGTGACCTGACTAAGGCTACTGACAATAGCCGGGGTAATTGATTTCTCGCTGCGTGAGTAAGCTTGTATACGACATTGCGGTCAATGGGGGGTCAATGGTCATACTGCCTCCACTTGACTGAGTGCAGCTATAGCCTGCTGCGCGCTGTAGTCCATATAGGACCAACGCAATATAAAATTAGAGTTTTGGTCAGATTTCAGCTGAGATTTTGAGTTCAAAGCACACGGCCAATTTCCAAAGCGCACGCCGACGACTATCATATCTGTTCAACACGTATTTTCAAGTGTATGAGACCACATCTGGTTTCTTGAGACGAAATCATTTACGGGATATATTCATCATTTTCTAATCCGGTATCCGAAGATTTTCGTCTGATATCAAAATCGTGCATAGCAATTCACGTGTATCGATCCCGTGTATTCATTTTAGTGTCTCTGCTGCACCAAATAATTATTAGCCAGGCGATGTCGGTGTGTGCCGTGATCGCGGCAGATTCTCTGAAACTTCCCCATGATAGGGAATGGTAACGTAAGTCTTGGTACCAGAAGACGTAGTGTTATTATATTGTTAGCTCGTTAGCATATTTCTCACGGCGATTATTGGCCTTGGTTGGGATAGGGCCATCAAACAACTTCCTCGACAAAGGTTTTGGCCTCAAATTTGGTAATAACATCTCACCACAAATATGAGCTTTAAGAATCATATACAAAAGCAAAGTTCACGTCGAACTTGCCAATTTTAGCAGTCTGAGTTTCCATCTCTCGAATGTCACGGAATTATCAGCGGATAGTTTTTTCTACATGGATATTTATAGCGCCACCATCATCAGGGGACGACGCAAATTGGTGAATTTAGATGAGATTGAGATGGGGGAAAGAAAATAATGAGATTGCGAGGCACTCTATATTAATATAACAGAACATTTTTTTTAAATTTTACATGACGATTAAACTGAAATGGCGTAGCTCTGGCAAGCCATAATTATAATGATCTCAAATTTTTTTCTTAATTCTGCTTTTCTAGAACTCAAAAATATGACGAGTACCCGTAAGAAAGTGGGTGAACATGGTGCGACATTGGAGCTTCAGAAAATCAAGGCAAAACTAGAAATTCCACCGGGAGCTATCAAGCCTTCAAATGGCCAAACCCCAGTAATAACTACCATGTCGATGTATCTGAAAGGAGGAGATCATCCTCTCCTTGACGATCGCCTGATGATGACTCCTATCATTACATGTGGACCAAATGGTACCGAGTTCAACGAGCCAGTGACTTTGCATCTTCCGCACTCTTGTGTAGATACAAATGACATTCAATTGTGGTCTAAGCCAGAGATAGGGACTGAAGGTAAGTTTAACCTGTTAGTAGACGTGTTAATAAAATGCAAGTGATTCCAAGTCAGAGATAGACGTTGACAATACAGCAGTGTTTTGAAAGAAAAATACCCCAATTTAAAAGTTGCAGTTATTTGTATTGATTTGAAGTAAGCGCGAAGATAATAGAGAGCTTGCGGAATGAAGTTACTGGAACTTTAACGGCAACTTCAAAAATATCGATTCGATTTCTTGCTCAACTTCACTTCAACGCGAACGTCAGATTGGTTTCTGTACCAACAGCGTCTTGTTGTTTAAACTAGGGGAAGTGTATCAATGGGTGATCAAAAGAAGGGTATGTAAAAGCGACTGCATCAAATTTCTCCCTTTTGTGTGCTGAAGTGGTTTGTTGGTAACACTTATTACAATAGGCGCTTAGTTTGAATAAACATGGATTACATCTCTTGGCGATGACCATTATCATGTTTATTGAGAATCAAAGTAAATTTTTAGTTAGCAAAAGAGGGATAATTGGTTTCAGAGATGACAAAAAAACCCCTGATATCATAAAAACCAAATTAACAGTAGGCCTATATTCTATAAAATGTTGCATACATAGATGGTTGACTGAGAAAGAGATTAAGTTGTATATACATTAGCGGTGTGTAGGCTCGCCCAAAAAGGCAAACAACATAGTCGGGTCCATCACACAGTGACGTATCATTAGGGAAAACTGGTTTTTTTAATGTTCTTACGATCATTAATTATGATATTACTAAAAAGACTTAATAGCAAAGAACGATAGTTATTATTAAAACATGTATACCAAAAATTGCAAAAGACGACCAGAAATCACGATAAATCACTATGTGACCCCGGCGACATGAGCTGAAATGAAGCAACTAATAAAGAATGATAAATTCACTTCGTTACGTGTTTAGAAGGGAATTGTTATCTCGTCGTAAGTGTGAGATCGATCAGTTAGTGTTATGCAAATGGGGTAGTGATGCGAGAAGTTTTTGTGTTGGGGTAATTTGGGTGTATCAGTCATTCGCGGTCACCACGCCACACGATTCATATTTTTTTAATGTATGAAATAGGTTAATAAATGCGTATCACTTGTTGCTCGAGAATTCGGGGCTCGTGCATTAGACGCATCAACATCTCAGTACGCGTGCATTATTTTGTACAATTTCACTCCCAACAAGTGATACGCGTTTATTAACCTATAATTAAATGTCGGGTTATATAAAGGTCGTGAAAACATTTTAAAAACGTTATTGTAAATATTTTGGGCAAACATTTTTTGCAAAATATTTTTTCAACCCCAAATAACATTCTGTTTAGAATGATTTGTAACAAGTTTTCAAAAATGTTTTTGGAATGTTATTAAAACGTTTTTATACCCTTTATATAACTCGACATTTAAATGTTTTCTGTAAAACATTTGTGTTTGCTGTGCAGTAAATTACCAAAAATGTTATTTAATGTTATGAAAACGTTTTATACCATTAATGTATCCTTTATATAACCCGATATTTAAACGTTTTCTGACAACCTTTTATAACCTTTTGCGTATCATGTCGAAAACGTTTTGTGTTTGCTGGGTACCCACATGAAGAGCTGAAATGGTTGGTGAACTCGTTGCCAACACGTGATTCTACCAGCTCTACCTACATTCTTCTTTTTTAGACCCAACAGCCAACACCCATGCAAAACAAAATGAACAGTAAAAGTTACCACCGGAAGAAAGATGTAAACGACGCAATGTAGACAGGCTTTCAGTTTTAAAAGGCACTATCAGAATACCTATAGTATACTAATGGGAAGAAATATTGACAGAAGAAAAATAAAGAAATAGGAAGAGTAGAAAACGTAAACGACGTATATGTTGAAAGACGTTCATTTTACAATAAAATTACAAAAACAATATTTACAACTTACACTGGCTAAGAGGTAAACATCGTAGAAAGGTTTTCAGTTTGACAGATTAAAAAGGACCAACAGAATGATCATACTATAGCTAACATAATAATTTCTCGATCATGAGAGTATGAATGTACTGCGTGCACTGCGTAATGTCGCAAGTTTAGTGGAATGACACGATAGCGCGATCGATTGTGCACGCACAGGAAATGCAGCGCTACCCAAAGCGTGTGTGGTAGGCGTTGTTCGCCGACGCAATTGTCATTGCGTGCCTATTGAGCTCTCGTGATCGAGAAACTATTATTTTAGCTATAATACTGGATGACAAAAAATTGGAAGAAGAAAAATATGAAAACAGGAAAAAGTAGAAAAACTGAATATATATATATTAATTAATTAATTAATTAAGAATTATATATGTTAAATTTTAATATTGTTCTTGGTCTTAAATCACTTTTATCTTGGTGTGTTTCGGCTTCTGTGTAACGATAAATACTAATTTGGTTTGGTATCAATCGCCATACTGTTATATATACATAATGTCATACAGGCTGAGTCAAAAAGAAGTAAACTCATGTTTGAGGGGCTGTAACTCGAGATCTGTAAAGAATCTGCTACAAATGAAATTACCACTGGAAAGAGCAAATTCTATACGTTTAAATTAAAAAAAGAATTGTTGCAATTGCTCACAGCAAACTCAAGTTATACTCATTTGAATACAACCACCCATTTTTGTAGCTGCACACGGTTTCACTTCCCAAGTATACTACCTATTATATTGATTGGTAAGGCGCGATATTCAAATGCAAATAAAGTTCTGTGGCAGGTGTGGTTTCGATCAATAATTCCTACATGTTAAAGGGCTCTTTTCAATATGAATTTTACCTCATTGCACTACATTATAATAAAACGGGTCAAATAACAACATGGCGCCACAATTTACCGCACGGGATCGCACGTTTCTGTCGACGAAGTATCATGAAACTAAGAGTCCCACTGAAGTTAAGCGTCTTTTTTCGTCTCCAATTTCCTACAGCTAACCGGGTTTCATGTAAGGGATCAGTATATAAGAATGTGAACAAGCTCAATGTGCATGACACACTAAGGAACAGGCAGCCGGAAGCTTCAGTCAGACCACGAACTGCTAGATCACAAGTGAAGATTGCTAGAGTTAGACATACGTTACAGCAAGACCAAAGATCAGCTCAATCCTGTGCCCAACATACCCCAATCAAGCTTCTGCCAGATCGTTCGTAAAGACTTGAATTGGTATCCCTACAAACTATAGTACCGTCATGGACTTTGTTGAATATTAATTAAAAGCAGAAGTTGTCTTTTCAACAATAAATCCTGTTAGCACTTTGCTGATTCGTCGAAATTGAAATGGAAGAAAATCAATCAGCCGTGTGCAGCTACAAAAATGGGTGGTTGTATTCAAATGATTATAACTTTAGATTGCTGTAAGCAATTGCAACAATGCTTTTTTCAATTTAGACGTGTAGAATTTGCTCTTTCCAGTGGTATTTTTATTTCTAGCAGATTCTTTGCAGATCTCGAGTTACAGCCCTTCAAACATGAGTTTACTTCTTTTTGACTCAGCCTGTATGTTCAGTGATTCTTCATGTTTTAGTGATCTACTCAGGTAGCGGGGGACCGCTAGTGTACATAATCATACGATGAATACCGCACAGTCCTTTTTTGGTCTTACTTCAGTACAACATACTGCCCGTTTTGATTGGCGCTGTTTAATTTAATATATTTAACTTTATGTTAGTTTCTCTGTTATGAACTTGAGATTATAACCTGGATGAATAATCGTAGTTTCTCTGTTAGTTTCAGACACAGAGATATGTCGAAGACCAAACCAAAATATGTAAAACAAAAACAAACTAACTATATACATTTTTGGACAAAATAACTACATTTTCAGGTGAATGGGAGAAACTGCCATCAACATATACAGCAGGTAGCAACGCAGCAGGCTGGTTATGGAAGATTACGTCTGAACACGTAATCATTAAAGTCATACGAGCCCGCTCCTTTACTGTGACTACGTCTGGAGATCAGGAGAGACGGATGCTGATGTTTATGAGGCCGAATCCAAAGAGGCCGTCATCAAGAAATGTATACATCACTGCTTATGCTGTTCAAGAGCATTGGGTTGATGTGAGTATTGTATACATATAGTCTAAATTATACTATACAGTAGCGTATTTAGCCCTTTCTGAACGGGCGCGCGCCCCCTGGGTATCAAAAAAAAATCGTGATATTTTGACCTAAATACACTTTGTTTCGCAAGATATGGCTTTCGAAATGAGTGGATACGTGTAATTAGCCTATACCGACGAGTGTCTGATTATTAAATAGCCAATTCACCATACACGGTGAATGGGAGATGTCATCGAACTTTTTCTAATGTATACTTTAAGAACATTTTCCCAACCCCACCCACCCCATGTCAAAAAGAAATCTTCGCCACTGCTGCGGGTCCGCCGATGTGCAGGGCCCTTCACATTTTGTCACCAAAGTCAGTATTAAGATGTATTCAATGTTCAACATCAACATGATCAATCAATAACTAAATAATTAGGCCTATAGTATTAAAATGTAACCTTTTCTGGCTAAAATTGTACACAATAATTGTGTCAAAATCGCCCATCAAATGGCTTCAATTGTGCCTTCATTTTGCAAACTTTATAAAGCAATAATTTATACAATAACAGTGAAAACTTGTCTACGAATGGCTTCAATTGGGCCGTCATTTCAACCATTTTCGGCTTTTTCAAACTAAAATTTTACACAACAATAGTGCCAAAATGGTCCTCCAAATGGCTTCAATAAGGTTTTCGTTTTGCAAAAGTTTCTCACTTCTCAGGGGGCACATTCCCCCTCAGACACCCCCCTGCGTCATATGTCATAATTCATAAACATATACATACTGCGTTCTATTTGGAGATTAAAGTTAAAGTTAAATTCTCCTAATCTTATTACACCTAGTACCTGTACAAGTGTCCCGTTCCGTTTATGTCTCGTATGTTATCAATAATCAATCAATCAATTTTATTTTATCCATTCATCAAGCAATAATTTTACCTGATCATTTTAATTTTTAAATATATAGTTCAAATATTTAGTACAAGTTCCATAGATAAACATAATTTTATTTTGTGTTTAATAAATGCGAGTATTTGAGACCACATGTTGGAATTAAAAATTTCATGAATATAAACATAATAAAAAGTAATTACCCCCTTAATGTATGACCATTATTCCAAAACGAAACGGTCTAAACATGTGATAATCAATATAAATAGTATGGCATGATGTTAGAATATATTGTGTTCTTAAAAGTTATGTATAAGGTTTTGGTTCTTTTTCAGGTCATAAAGACACAAAGAAAGGAAAAAGAAGACAATTCGGTTCTCTGTGCTGGACCGACACCATTTCTAATTGAATCAAGCTCCGCATCAAAAGGCCTGGAAATTAAAATAACTGAAACCTCTCCAGAATCGGGTTGGACAGGCAAACAAGTTGGGGTAGGTGTTTAAAATATTGTAAATTAGCCCAATATATTTAAATAATTGTTACTTGCATTATAGTTGCAGTGATGATGTTATGTTACCTTACATTATGTCGGTTCAGACCTAACAAGTCCATCCAACACCTCTGAAGTGAAGCCACTAATGCAACAAAATATAAATCACTGAAATAAAGTGTATTGCATTGATTTATCTTTTACACTATTGAACCTTTGGCACAATTAAATAACCCACTTCTCCACATTTATGGACCTCGTTTATCAGATATAAAACTTTCTTATACGATATTGTCATTGTCTCAAAAAAAAAAGTTTTATCATTTAGCAAATACATCATGATGTACTTGCCAAATGATAAAACGTATTTTTTGAGACAATGAAAATATCGTCCATATCGTATAAGAAAAAAAATAGGCATGAGTCATGCCCATGAACATGCCATGATCTTGCCAAAACATGCCAAGAACATGCCCTATTTTCGCTAGTAACGGGCATGAGTTTTCGTGAATTGGGGAATTTTTGATGGGTTGTTCATGCTCACACATGAAATTTCATTTTTTGTGCCATGCGTTTGGTGAGAGCCTTGACATGTTCGTGGCATGTGCATGGGTATCTCATGGGTATGAAACCCGGTCAATGTCAAATTCTCTCTACTTCCATGCCCATAAATTCCTTATTCATGGGTAACTCATGGCATGAATCGTGGTCAATGTCAAATTTCCTCTACTTCCATGCCCATGAATTCCAAGGGCGTCAATTACATTTTTAATGTGGTCAAAATTCATCCCCTAATTTCATGCTCATGAATCCTTGATAGTGGATTTTATGACATGTTGATGCCCAATACAAAACAAAACAATCGGAATGTCTTGTCATGGCATGAACATGGTATATTCATGCCATGACAAGACAACCAGTAGCGAATTTTGGGAATACCCATGATTTTTATTGCCTGGGCTAGAACATGACGACCAAAAATAAAATGTTTATAGAATGAAACTCAATGAGCGGAACTGACAGAGAGCTTTGAAAGTACAAAGGAAAATTGTCACCAAAAGGTGCACGTTTTTTAGAGTCGGTGAAGGCGTGTATGAAGTTAGAAGCTCATCGTTGTTTTTATCAGTACAATGACTCTCTGTGATTTGATGACCAACAAGATGACATGTGGAGAGCGGAAAGCATGTAATATCCTTATTTTACCTAAAATTAATTCGAATCTAACGGTTTTCTCCATTTAAAATATTTCGCCAGAAAATAAGCTACAAAAAACTTCAAAAAGATGGTGACATTTCTCAATGTCAGTTTTCCTTCACGAAGTGCGGCGAACACATTGATGACTTACGTGGGAAATACGATGTGATGCAAGGCAGCAAGGATCTCATCAAAGACTACAACTTTGGCATAGATATGCTTTGTGAGCATGACAGTGAGTATTATGTTTAGTTTTTAACTACTGATATTATGTACAATATTATTCTGATTGTTACTAACATTCATCCGATCGGTATTCCGAGTGTCAGAATCGAGGGTGTATTGCTATTTTAAGGTAGTTACGCTTCAGTGCGTTATAACAAGAAATTTTTCATGCCAAATTTGGTTGCCTTTTTTTTCATTTGTGATCTTAACTCATCTAGTTTCATCTGGTATTGCCTGCTGTTAACTGAGAAATTTCTAAATATTATAAAACTCTGCACGAAAATGAGCAATATTTCCATAACAATTATGTTTTAGGCAGTCAGTACTGTCTAAGGCGAGTCAGATTGGTGGCTGAGCAAGCCCAAGGGGAAAGGTGTGGATTCGATGCGTGAGATCCCGAGGTTCATTCTAATTACAGGTTAATGACTGTGCATTGGTTGTTTTGATATATCTAAAGCGCCTGTGACACTACACCGGATCGGTCTTCCGTACAAGAAACGGATGGTATTTTAATAAATCCGTTGTTGTTTTTCAATGTTCGTTATATGTCCTGCTATCATCCGCCAAATGCGTTTGGTGTAAGGTGATGTTCGTTAAGTCCTTCGGCAAGTTTTGTGCATTGACAGGTGAAAAGAAATTGATACGCCTCACCGGATCGGCCCTACGTACAAGAAACCGGTTGTATTTTGGGAAATCCGTTATTGTTCGTCAATGTTCGTTTTATGTTCTTTTTATGTCCTGCTATTATCCGCCAAATGCGTGTTGTTTGTTTAGTCCGTCGGAAAGTTTTGTGCATGCACAAAACATGAAACGGAGTGTGCCGGATACGCATGTTCGGAAGTTGTCCGATTTGTGTTCGTATTGTCCTGTATATATTTCCTGAGTTTGTTCGTTATTCTTTCTTTTATATACCGCAGTTATTCGGAAGGTTTCGCTGGTGCTTGTGCCGGATGTAGGCATATTACTGGCGAACATGTGCATCGATCATGGGGGGGGGGGGACTTTCTGAAGGGTGTGGGACGCAATATCAAATTCCCCAGTAGTGACTGACAAGAAAGGAAAAAAAGGGGAAAGGCGAAAAAAGAAAGAAAAGAAAGCGAGAAAAAGTGAAGAGAGAAGAGAAGAGAAAAAGTTAAATTGCACATAATTTAGTAGGCTCATGTCAGTAGTATTGGGGGAGGGGGCACTTTCGGAAGGGTAGAGGACGCGATATCAAATTCCTCCCAGTTTTAGTGACTGACAAGAAAGAAAAAAAAGAAGGGGAAGGGAAAGGGGAGAAAAAGAGAAGAGAAAACGGAGAAAAGGAGAAGAGAAAAGGTTAAATTGCACGTCATTGAGTAGGCCCAGGACAGTAGTAAGCCTAAGTATAGGCCTGTTATTATTAAAGGACCCACTTTAAGCACTGCAGTGCTTAAAGGTGGGTCCTTGGCAAAATGCCTTTGAAAATTATTGCCGGCTCGTCGATATACAAGGCCCGTGACATTTTGTCACCAAAGTCAGTATTTAAAAAACGGACGTAGGCCTATTACTGACTTTAACATATCAATCCATGCATGTTTTACCTGAAATTGTGAGTCTGAAGTCTTATATCTAAGTGTCAGTGGACCAGTGTAACATTTTATATTTTGAAAACTTAGCTTGGGCCTTTAGGGAATGGAATGGTATTATAAGTCTTGGTACCAGAAGCGGTAGTGTCATTATATTGTTAGCTCGTTAGCCATATGTTAGCATCTTTCTCACGACGATTATTGGCCTTGGTTGGGATAGGGCCATCAATCAACTCCCTCGACAAAGGTTTTAGCCGCAAATTCGGTAATAACATCTAACCAAAAAGGTGAGCTTTAAGAATCATTATACAAGAGCAAAGTTCACGTCGAACTTGCTAATTTTAGCAGTCTGAGCAGGGAAGTGCAAACTCTGAGTTTCTATTTCTCTAATGTCACGCAATTATCAGCGGAGAGTTTTCTCTACATGGATGGTTATAGCGCAATCATCATCAGGTAACGACGCAAATTGGTGAATTTAGATGAGATTGAGAGGGAAAAAAGAAAATAATGGGATTGCGAGGCATTCTATATTAATATTACAGAATTTTTTTAAAACTTTACATGGCGATTAAACTGAAATGGCGTAGCTCTGGCAAGCCATAATTATAATGATCTCAAAAATTGTTCTTAATTCTGCTTTTTTAGAACTCAAAAATATGACGAGTACCCGTAAGGAAGTGGGTGAACATGGTGCGACATTGAAGCTTCAGAAAATCAAGGCAAAACTAGAGATTCCACCGGGAGCTATCAAGCCTTCAAATGGCCAAACCCCAGTAATAACTACCATGTCGATGTATCTGAAAGGAGGAGATCATCCTCTCCTTGACGATCGCCTGATGATGACTCCTATCATCACATGTGGACCAAATGGTACCGAGTTCAACGAGCCAGTGACTTTGCATCTTCCGCACTCTTGTGTAGATACAAATGACATTCAATTGTGGTCTAAGCCAGAGATAGGGACTGAAGGTAAGTTTAACCTGTTAGTAGACGTGTTAATAAAATGCAAGTGATTCCAAGTCAGAGATAGGCATGTCAGTGACGATAGAAATTATGTTTATGTACTTCATTAATATATTCTTGTTCATTGGTTGGTTAAAAGTGGATCACATGACCAAAATAGTTCTACCATCAGTACTCATATCCGTAAATAGTACCTTTAAGCCGTAAATAATATTTTCAATGTCCCGGATGAGCCGTAAATAGTACCTCCAAGCCGTAAATAGTACTTTTGACCATGCCTTCCGCGTGCGCGCATTCGATGCGATGGAACAGTTCACGCACGCGAAACTGCCATAGCGTGATTTCGCGCTGCTGTAATTGGTTAGCCCGATTTTAGCCTTTTCGATTTTTTTGAAGGGCAAAATATAGGTTGTGCTTAAATTGTTCGTGCTGTTCACTCAGGATAGAAGCTGGAGAGTCAAAACGTCAAATAATTTTCTTTTAACCAATCAATGAACAAAGAACATATTAATGAAGTATATAAAACAAATATATACTGCCTTTATTCGAAGTTCTGGTTAAAACTATGGTCCCTCGTTGAGATCAATTACTACTATTTTCCGCTACTACTAAACTAGTACTATTGATCTCACCTCGGGTCCATAATTTTAACCAGAACCTCTCATGGCAGTATATATTTGTATATTATTGAGAATCAAAGTAGTTATCAAAAGAGGGATAATTGGTTTCAGAGAGGACAAAAAACACACCCTGATATCATAAAAATCAAATTAACAGTATATTCTATAAAATGTTGCATACATAGATGGTTGACTGAGAAAGAGATTAAGTTGTATATTCATTAGGGGTGTGTAGTTTCGCTCCAAAAGGCAAACAACATCGTCGGGTCCATCACATAGTGACGTATCTTTAGGGAAAACTGTTCAGTTCACTTCGGCGAAAACCTAGTTGAAAAAATGCCGATTTGTAATAGGGTCGTGTTGTTGTGTTTTGTACTGATTTGGAACTTTTTGTAAAAGTTACCACCGGAAGAAAGATGTAAACGACGCAATGTAGACAGGCTTTCAGTTTTAAAAGGCACTATCAGAATACCTATAGTATACTAATGGGAAGAAATATTGACAAGAAAAATAAAGAAATAGGAAGAGTAGAAAACGTAAACGACGTATATGTAGAAAGACTTTCATTTTACAATAAAATTACAAAAACAATATTTAACTTACACTGGCTAAGAGGTAAACATCCTAGAAAGGTTTTCAGTTTGACAGATTAAAAAATGAGCAACAGAATGATCATACTATAGCTAAAATGATAATTTCTCGATCATCAGAGTATAAATGTACCGCGTGCACTGCGTAATGTCGCAAGTTTAGTGGAATGACACGATAGCGCGATCGATTGTGCACGCACAGGAAATGCAGCGCAACCCAAAGCGTGTGTGGTAGGCGTTGTTCGCCGACGCAATTGTCATTGCGTGCCTATTAAGCTCTCATGATCGATAAACTATTATTTTAGCTATAATACTGGATGACAAAAAATTGGAAGAAGAAAAATATGAAAACAGGAAACAGTAGAAAAACTGAACGATGTGTTTAACCCTTCATGCTGATAGTAATTATTTGCAACGTTTATTCTTCTTGGTCTTAAAAAAGTAAAGTTTGTAAAATAAAAGACTACCAGAATGCCCATAGTAATACGAAAAGAAAAATGGGCATAAGCAAAATATGAAAAGAGGAAGAAGTAGAAAAACTAAATGACGAATTTAGTAATAATAAAGACTTCAGTGTTTTATTAAGATTTAAATATATATATATATATATATTAAGGGGGTACTACACCCATTGATTTTTTTTTTCATTTTTTTGTATTTTGTGAAGAAATTACAAAACAAAATTGGACAAAGTGGTATGCAAAATGAAGGGCAAATCTTCTCGTTTTATTGGTGGCATCGGTATCAACGTAGCTTACATGCTTTTAAAAGTAGAAGCCAAAAGGTGGTACATCACTGATGATTTAAATTCACTTCATTTTGGAAAGCTTACTATCAACGGATTTCGTTAAAATTTTGGATATGTGTTGCTAACACGTTAGGGAAATAAAGTTGATATGTAAAATGGGAATAAGTGGTTCCTGATTTCTTTTATGACTTCATGAACTTGGTGCTCCACAACTATCAAAAAAGGAACTGGTTACAATGCTTCTATTTTCAATGTTGAGCTATATTTTGTATTTTTAACTTGCGACATTATTTCACTGAAACATAATTAAGCCCCAGGTAACAGGTTACCACAACCATACTGCAGCAATGTTGAAAAAATTGTATTTCTTGTCACCTATACCACCATATTGGGTAGTTTTCCGTAAGCTTAACGTTTGTGATTTTGGTAACTATTTTATATTTATTTGTGAAATCCGTCTCAACTAGGCATTCTAAATTGTACTCACCATTTACATCCCAAGGTATATTAGTATATCCACCTTGCACTTCTCGATATATATCCAGTTAAAGACAGAATATCAAAATTATTCCTCATTATGATATCACAGACTCTTACATGTGTATTCAAAATTGATGCTTAAATTTGACCTGAAGTCCTGAACCAATTGACCTATAACCTGACATACGGTGACCTAATAGCCTTTTCTTCTCCTAACAACACATTATATAATCAAATTGACTAATGACTATTCATCCATTGTGTAAGTGTTTATTTAATTTATTCAGTGTTATATATTTTGCATGCACCACTATAGATTTTCTATAGAGAGTATAACAAAGGATTTAATGTATTCTATTCATGTACCCTACTTGAACATGTTGAAAAGAATAAATTATAGTTTGTTATGAAACACAGATCTGATCATCTGAGTTACTAGGATACACAGTAAACAAAAAATATATAGGGCTAAAATGACTTACTACAATGTGTAAAAGCATTTTTTTTCTTATTTTTTTTCATTTTTTTTCATTTCACATGATCCGTGCATATATCGCCTAGCTATAAATGAAAAATATTTTTTTAGACCAATCAAACCAATATATGGGTGTAGTATGCCCTTAACAATATTTATCCCTTTGTGCTGACAGTAGTATGTTTATGTTAAATTTTAATATTGTTCTTGGTCTTAAATCACTTTTATCTTGGTGTGTTTCGGCTTCTGTGTAACGATAAATACTAATTTGGTTTGGTATCAATCGCCATACTGTTATACATAATGTCATATGTTCAGTGATTCTTCATGTTTTAGTGATCTACTCAGGTAGCGGGGGACCGCTAGTGTACATAATCATACGATGAATACCGCACAGTCCTTTTTTGGTCTTACTTCAGTACAACATACTGCCCGTTTTGATTGGCGCTGTTTAATTTAATATATTTCAATTTATGTTAGTTTCTCTGTTAGTTTCAGACACAGAGATATGTCGAAGTCCAAAGCAAAATATGTAAAACAAAAACAAACAAAAACAAACTAACTATATACATTTTTGGACAAAATCATTGCTTTTTCAGGTGAATGGGAGAAACTGCCATCAACATATACAGCAGGTAGCAACGCAGCAGGCTGGTTATGGAAGATTACGTCTGAACACGTAATCATTAAAGTCATACGAGCCCGCTCCTTTACTGTGACTACGTCTGGAGATCAGGAGAGACGGATGCTGATGTTTATGAGGCCGAATCCAAAGAGGCCGTCATCAAGAAATGTATACATCACTGCTTATGCTGTTCAAGAGCATTGGGTTGATGTGAGTATTGTATACATATAGTCTAAATTATACTATACAGTAGCGTATTTAGCCCTTTCTGAACGGGCGCGCGCCCCCTGGGTATCAAAAAAAAATCGTGATATTTTGACCTAAATACACTTTGTTTCGCAAGATATGGCTTTCGAAATGAGTGGATACGTGTAATTAGCCTATACCGACGAGTGTCTGATTATTAAATAGCCAATTCACCATACACGGTGAATGGGAGATGTCATCGAACTTTTTCTAATCTATACTTTAAGAAAATTTTCCCAACCCCACCCACCCCATGTCAAAAAGAAATCTACGCCACTGCTGCGGGTCCGCCGATATGCAAGGCCCTTCACATTTTGTCACCAAAGTCAGTATTAAGACGTATTCAATGTTCAACATCAACATGATCAATCAATAACTAAATAATTAGGCCTATAGTATTAAAATGTAACCTTTTCTGGCTAAAATTGTACACAATAATTGTGTCAAAATCGCCCATCAAATGGCTTCAATTGTGCCTTCATTTTGCAAACTTTATAAAGCAATAATTTATACAATAACAGTGAAAACTTGTCTACGAATGGCTTCAATTGGGCCGTCATTTCAACCATTTTCGGCTTTTTCAAACTAAAATTTTACACAACAATAGTGCCAAAATGGTCCTCCAAATGGCTTCAATAAGGTTTTCGTTTTGCAAAAGTTTCTCACTTCTGAGGGGGCACATTCCCCCTCAGACACCCCCCTGCGTCGTGCAAATTCTCCGAGATAGCAGCTTCGCAGCCATATTGTATTTAAAAAACAACAACCTAATTTGCACCCCCGGTCTACGAGTTCCTGGATACGCTCCTGCTATAGCCCATACTCATTACCGTTCGCGGGGACATTCGCAATTATGAATGGATAGCAGTTTGTCACTTCCTCATTTCATCATTGCATGAAGTATCTGTCTTCTAAACTGCAAAATGCTGCTGGTTATAGTATGTAAAATAAAAGTTGATCAAAGCTAAATAATGTTTTTCAATTTGTAAGTTTTCCTGTCCTACAACTTATAGTGTGCCTCATTTTAAGTTTCAAGGATACATTTAGGGATTCAATCATGTTTCACCGTTGTTCATCACCGTTTAACAACGATGCGGTCACGTCGTCTGCGTGGTTTATTTCGCGAGCGAAGTTAACCAAGCAGACGCGCCGGTCGCAAGTTGTTAAACGGTGATGAACAGCGGTGAAACATGATTGAATCCCTTTCAACAACGAAAACAAGCTAAAGATCGTATAATTCACTGCCATCATTGCCATTCAGCCTTGCAAAAAACTTCAGAATAAAACGGCAATGTTTAGCCGCTACCTGCAAAATACTGAATTCAATTTTAAGCTTGTATACGCACAAAGTTCCAGGCATGACGGATTTTACGCGCTCTCGCGTAACGCGTAGTCAAGCTTGTGTTCGCGTATACGCTACAGTAAAAGTGTGGATTCATCACGGATTAACAACGGTTGGCTCCTGTACAAAGATATAGGAAGAGTTGTTGAAAAACATATGTGTATTTAATTAAATGCGAGTAATTGAGACCAATATATCCATGTTGGGTTTTGAAATGTCATAATTCATAAACATATACATACTGCGTTCTATTTGGAGATTAAAGTGTTCAAATTCTCCTAATCTTATTACATCTAGTACCTGTACAAGTGTCCCGTTCCGTTTATGTCTCGTATGTTATCAATAATTTTACCTGATCATTTTAATTTTTAAATAATATAGTTCAAATATTTAGTACAAGTTGCATAGATAAACATAATTTTATGTTGTGTTTAATAAATGCGAGTACTTGAGACCACGTGTTGGAATTTAAAATTTCATGAATATAAACATAATAAAAAGTAATTACCCCCTTAATGTATGACCATTATTCCAAAACGAAACGGTCTAAACATGTGATAATCAATATAAATAGTATGGCATGATGTCAGAATATATTGTGTTCTTAAAAGTTATGTATAAGGTTTTGGTTCTTTTTCAGGTCATAAAGACACAAAGAAAGGAAAAAGAAGACAATTCGGTTCTCTGTGCTGGACCGACACCATTTCTAATTGAATCAAGCTCCGCATCAAAAGGCCTGGAAATTAAAATAACTGAAACCTCTCCAGAATCGGGTTGGACAGGCAAACAAGTTGGGGTAGGTGTTTAAAATATTGTAAATTAGCCCAATATATTTAAATAATTGTTACTTGCATTATAGTTGCAGTGATGATGTTATGTTATCTTACATTATGTCGGTTCAGACCTAACAAGTCCATCCAACACCTCTGAAGTGAAGCCACTAATAAAACAAAATATAAATCACTGAAATAAAGTGTATTCCATTGATTTATCTTTTACACTATTGAACCTTTGGCACAATTAAATAACCCACTTTTCCACATTTATGGACCTCGTTTATCAAATATAAAACTTTCTTATACGATATTGTCATTGTCTCAAAAAAAAAAGTTGTATCATTTAGCAAATACATCATGATGTACTTGCCAAATGATAAAACGTATTTTTTGAGACAATGAAAATATCGTCCATATCGTATAAGAAAAAAAAATAGGCATGAGTCATGCCCATAAACATGCCATGATCTTGCCAAAACATGCCAAGAACATGCCCTATTTTCGCTAGTAACGGGCATGAGTTTTCGTGAATTGGGGAATTTTTGATGGGTTGTTCATGCTCACACATGAAATTTCATTTTTTGTGCCATGCGTTTGGTGAGAGCCTTGACATGTTCGTGGCATGTGCATGGGTATCTCATGGGTATGAAACCCGGTCAATGTCAAATTCTCTCTACTTCCATGCCCATAAATTCTTTATTCATGGGTAACTCATGGCATGAATCGTGGTCAATGTCAAATTTCCTCTACTTCCATGCCCATGAATTCCAAGGGCGTCAATTACATTTTTAATGGGGTCAAAATTCCTCCCCTAATTTCATGCACATGAATCCTTGATAGTGGATTTTATGACATGTTGATGCCCTATACAAAACAAAACAATCGAACATGGTATGTTCATGCCATGACAAGACAACCAGTAGCAAATTTTGGGAATACCCATGATTTTTATTGCCTGGGCTAGAACAAAAATAAAATGTTTATAGAATGAAACTCAATGAGCGGAACTGACAGAGAGCTTTGAAAGTACAAAAGAAAATTGTCACCAAAAGGTGCACGTTTTTAGAGTCGGTGAAGGCGTGTATGAAGTTAGAAGCTCATCGTTGTTTTTATCAGTACAATGACTCTCTGTGATTTGATGACCAACAAGATGACCTTGAAGAGCATTAACTAGAATTCGCTTACGAACTGGATGCATGTGGAGAGCGGAAAGCATGTAATATCCTTATTTCACCTAAAATTAATTCGAATCTAACGGTTTTCTCCATTTAAAATATTTCACCAGAAAATAAGCTACAAAAAACTTCAAAAAGATGGTGACATTTCTCAATGTCAGTTTTCCTTCACGAAGTGCGGCGAACACATTGATGACTTACGTGGGAAATACGATGTGATGCAAGGCAGCAAGGATCTCATCAAAGACTACAACTTTGGCATAGATATGCTTTGTGAGCATGACAGTGAGTATTAATTTTTAGTTTTTAACTGCTGATATTATGTACAATATTATTCTGATTGTTACTAACATTCATCCGATCGGTATTGCGAGTGTCAGAATCGAGGGTGTATTGCTATTTTAAGGTAGTTACGCTTCAGTGCGTTATAACAAGAAATTTTTCATGCCAAATTTGGTTCCCTTTTTTTTTCATTTGTGATCGTAACTCATCTAGTTTCATCTGGTATTGCCTGCTGTTAACTGAGAGATTTCTAAATATTATAAAACTCTGCACGAAAATGAGCAATATTTCCATAACAATTATGTTTTAGGCAGTCAGTACTGTCTAAGGCGAGTCAGATTGGTGGCTGAGCAAGCCCAAGGGGAAAGGTGTGGATTCGATGCGTGAGATCCCGAGGTTCATTCTAATTACAGGTTAATGACTGTGCATTGGTTGTTTTGAGGGTATTGTGAAATATCTAAAGCGCCTGTGACACTACACCGGATCGGTCTTCCGTACAAGAAACGGATGGTATTTTAATAAATCCGTTGTTGTTTTATAATGTTCGTTATATGTCCTGATATCATCCGCCAAATGCGTTTCGTGTAAGGTGATGTTCGTTAAGTCCTTCGGCAAGTTTTGTGCATGGACAGGTGAAAAAAAATTGATACGCCTCACCGGATCGGCCCTACGTACAAGAAACGGATGGTATTTTTGCAAATCCGTTATTGTTCGTCAATGTTCGTTTTATGTTCTTTTTATGTACTGCTATTATCCGCCAAATGCGTGATGTTTGTTTAGTCCGTCGGAAAGTTTAGTGCATGCACAAAAAATGAAACGGAGTGTGCCGGATACGCATGTTCGGAAGTTGTCCGATGTGTGTTCGTATTGTCCTGTATATATTTCCTGAGTTTGTTCGTTATTCTTTCTTTTATATACCGCAGTTTATTCGGAAGGTTTCGCTGGTGCTTGTGCCGGATGTAGGCATATTACTGGCGAACATGTGCATCGATCATGGGGGGTGGGGCACTTTCTGAAGGGTGTGGGACGCAATATCAAATTCCCCCAGTAGTGACTGACAAGAAAGGAAAAAAAAGGGAAAGGAGAGAAAAAAAGAAAAGAAAGCGAGAAAAGGTGAAGAGAGAAGAAAAGAGAAAAAGTTAAATTGCACATAATTTAGTAGGCCCATGTCAGTAGTATTGGGGGAGGGGGCACTTTCTGAAGGGTAGAGGACGCAATATCAAATTCCTCCCAGTTTTAGTGACTGGCAAGAAAGAAAAAAAGAAAGGGGAAATGAGAGAAAAGAGAAGAGAAAGTGGGAAAAAGAGAAGGGAAAAGGGAGAAAAAGAGAAGAGAAAACGGAGAAAAGGAGAAGAGAAAAGGTTAAATTGCACGCTGTTGAGTAGGCCCAGGGCAGTAGTAAGCCTAAGTATAGGCCTGTTATTATTAAAGGACCCACTTTAAACACTGCAGTGCTTAAAGGTGGGTCCTTGGCCCAAAAGCCTGTGAAAATTACTGCCGGCCCGTCGATATGCAGGGCCCGTGACATTTTGTCACCAAAGTCAGTATTTAAGACGGACTTAGGCTTATTACTGACTTTAACATATCAATAAATAAAATAAATGTAGATATTTATATAGCCATCCCTGCATGCTTTACCTGAAATTGCGAGTCTAAAGTCTTATATCTAAATGTCAGTGGTCCAGTGTAACACTTTATATTTTGCAAATTTAGTTCGGGCCTTTGAGTTTTTGTTTAAGGCAATAATAGTGTAAAAATGATGCACCAATAAACAATTTTCCAATTTTTCCAACTAAAATGGCTTTAATTTGGTCTTCATTTTCGCACATTTTAAAGATAAATTTTTACACAATAGGCCTAATAATGTAAAAACCGTCACCATGCAAATGGTTTCAATTGGACCTTCATTTTGAAAAAATGGACAAGTCTTTTTGCTTCTGCTTTGGACATCCACTCGTTATGTTTAAAACTAAAAACTTTTCAAACTAAAATACTATTCAATAATGGTGCTAAAATTGATCCACAAATGGCTTCAATTGGGCCACCATTTTCCAAAGGTTTCTCACCTCTTTTGTCCCCTGGACGATGGTTGCCCTGATATGTAAGATTTGTAGCCCTTTTTGTACTTTTCAGCCCATTTTTGACCATTTTCGTCAAAAGTTGTCTTTCCCCACTTTGTCCACCCTCTGAAAAAGCGCTTGCTATGCTATTGCCGAGAGCATTCGCACAACCAAGCTCCACTAGTACACGTTCCGATACTTAGTTGTGAAATTAGTTTTCATGTTATATAGGCCTACCACTCACCACAACCGGTATCTTTATCGGTTAAGATTTTTGTATATAAATTATGGCAATATACAATCCTGCAAATGCCCGTATTGAACGGAAAATTGATGTTTTTAACTCTTTTTCGTACCGTTTCAGAAAAAAGGAAACAAAATATATTTACCCTTGCAATATGTACATTTCAAATGAATGTAAAAAAGTTTGGTTTAAAAATTGAGAGGAAAAAGAAACCTGCCACTACCGGGAATTGAACGAGATACCTCTCGCATAAAACCATAACGCGCTAACCAATTGCGCAACGTAGCCAGCTTCGTCTATTTTTGATTTTTTAGACTTGTATGCTACCGTCGTAAACCTGCAGTCTCGTTGCGTATTCGCCGCAAACGGACGATATAGAAAGTCAGAAGGACTTGTGGTGTATGATATCAAAATCATATTCGAGGGGAGCATTAGAGCACGCTCTGGGTCGGAATCTATAAAAATTTGAGAATGTTAAATGAAGGCACATTTATGACCCTAGGCCTAAATAGCGATGAGCGTTGAGTTCCAAAAACAGAGCATTAATGTCAAAACAGTGGAACATTTACCCCTTATTCCCAAAACGACATTGGATGGCGAGCTCAAATATATGTGCGTGGTTCCCCCGTTGCAAAAAAAATCTTAAAACAATGGTATGTTACCACTTCTTAAATTTTTCCAAAAATTTGCCCTCAAAGTCATAATAAGAGTCCACTACAAGAATCAACTGCAGTACTTCATACTTTAATAATCTATCTTCATGTATATGAAGATAGATTATGAAGACTGCGCTTTTTTATATCCGGTTATTTGAGATAATGACCGCCCCGTTATCTTGCTATCTCATGACAAAGTCATACGGGAAATTCTCTGTACAATGCCATATATCATCAGAATTACCCGACTTTGTTCCTTGCTCGCTACGCGTATTGGCCGTTGGCGGCGGGGTGTTAGCGTCGAGGAATAGTCTGAGGTCCAAAGCACAATGTTTAGATATGTCACAATACCCGAAAAATTACTTATGCAAATTTATTAACCTATTCATAACCGTCACTCTTCACTTTTTAATTTAATATTCGTCACATTTTCTTCTTTTAAATTTGAAAACAGAGCACAATTTTACCTGTATCTTTCGTTTTCCCCATAAAATATCGAATAGCCGATAAAGGAATTATAGCTAGCGACCAATCATACTTGCGCGCAATCATGCGATGTCCAAATACGACGGCCACCGTCCGCATCAATTGTTCGAATGCATAACACTGCTGAACTTAATATTTTTACGGCAGGTGTAAAAGACTGATCACTGTTTACAGATTGATGATCAGTCACTGAGCACTGATTGTTCGGTAGGTGATTACTGAATGGTTAGTAGCTGATTACTGATTGTTCATGAGCTTATTACTGAATGGATTGGGAACTGAAACTTGCTGAATGATTTGTTTGAAGGGACATTTGTAACCTTGTGGTTAATCTTCTCCTCTTTTCGCCAAACGGCAAGAGTTTCTAGAATGCTGCTAAAATAGGAAAACTTTTAATGCTAATTTATTGCACATTCTAGGGAAGCGTGGTTACCTTCTTTAAATAGCCGAGTGAGAGGGTTTTCAATGAAATATTTTTTGTGTCAAAATTGAAGCATCCTATGTATAAAAGAATATATGAATATTTACTGCACATCATATAATTCGTGATACCCAATTGTGGCACATTTGATGTTGTTTAAGAGGCAGAGAATTGTATTTCAATTTTATATACGCCAAAATATATTTTTAATTGAGCAAGATTAAGGATAGAAAAAACGTTGAAAATTCTATGTAAAAAGTACATTAGAACCCGCCAAAGATGACTGTTTCGTTTTTATGGTAATCTAATTTGTTTTATTGCCTGAAAAAACATTTGGGGTCTAATGTGGGTTTGTTATATAATTGATAAAAACATCGAACGTGTATACAAGAAAAATGGTAGGTTCCTCTATAGTATTTTACTGACCATGGAAATGTACTGACACACGAGCACATGTCAAAATCGATATAATGTATTGTCCATATAGACGCCCATTTATCATGTTTATTGTCGGATTTCTGTATATAGAACACGCAGTTAACAACAATTGAGCGCTACTAATACACATGAATGTTTTTAGGCAAATAAAATTCCAAAATATGGTACGTTTTCTGCCTTTGCTTGTCACGTGGTAGGTCTATGTTGAAGTTGCGATTATATCTTCAAATAAGTTTCAAATGGATAACAACAAGACAAGTGGCCGAGCGGTCTAAGGCGCTAGGCTCATAGCGTGTGCGCCGTGAGTTCGAACCCAGCCTCTGCCAAACTTTAAAAAAAAAGTAAAATTAAAATTTTACTTTTTTTAAATTTCATATTGGGGAAATGTGACTGGGAGAATTTATGTATGGTGTTACGAGTCGTACTTGACTCAAGGCCAAAATCACCTTTTACCTGAACTCACACGAATGCACAACACAAATACACTGTTTGATTAAGCTAACAAAATCTAAGTCTTTAATTGAAAGCAAGTTAATATAATTGGTACAATATATGAAAACAAATGTACATACACAATCAAATATAATCACTCTTTAACTATTTAGTATTTAGCCAGCATTCTTCTTCTTGGTGATTATAAAGTTCTTGCAATGTTCTGGACGACTGATGTATATATCCTTAATCACTTGTCCTGCGAAAATCAGCGAAGTCCATTGTACACTGGCATTTATAAATCCTTGCGTCGTTCTCCAAACACGTTTATAACTTCTTGCGCAGTTCTCCAAATACTAAACTCCTTGCGCCGTTCACCAATACTAAACTCCTTGCGCAGTTCTCCAAATCTCTTTACTCCTTGCGCAGTTCTCCTACTTGACAAGACTTTAGAAGCTTTGAATCAGTTTTCAGCATGACGACGAAGATCACAATAAATCCCTCCTTTTTGGGATGTCTCCAAACTATCTTCTCCGTTCAGCGGCTAAATATTTAAATATAGCACCTTCGCTATAATTCCAATGCTGATTCAATATTCAACTTTGTGAATATTTTGCTGCACCATACACACACAGCTCACTGCTTCATAATAATTAAATGTCTGTCTTATTTAAAGGCTATTGCAGCCTGTCAGATCTGTATCCAGATGATAATAATTGTAACATAATTTCATAAACTCCTTCACAATCCGCAGTAGACCCTATGTCTTACTTTGGTCCATTTTCGTAGCTTTGAAATAACCATACATCCAGCATGTCGGTGAAGACCAAATAATTGCCCTGTTGGCACTCGACGGTATCCATACTTGACGAGATCCATCTACATAATATCTTCATCGCTCAGAGGCTGTTTTAAATAGCACTGTCGGAAACTCATGATCTCCCTAGCCACACTCAGTAATACTCCTTGAGTATCCTGATTTTAACTGGTTAACATATTAAATACTCTCATTTTGAGAGCTAGAGCTACATCCATTCACATTACAATCATATCGATACAGGTCTGCCTAGAATTACTACCAGCAGGATGTTTTATAGCAAACCATCTGGGATTTTCTTAAATGTTCTAATAATAGACATTACCACTGACCATTGTGCATTATTGCAACTTTCTAATATCAGGGGATTTTCCCCTTGACATAAATAGTCTTGATTAATGATGTTGTTATTGCATTCATCTGGGTTTTCCCCCTTGATGTTATAATAAACAAACTCTTGTATGATCAAGTAACTTCCCCTATTTCATGATACACAATTATACAGGGTACATCACAATGGCATGGAGTGGTGTGGGGTTAATCTAAATAAAAGGAATATTGAATAATGGTTATTGATTGATTGATTAAAGGGGCATTTTCAACTTTGGAGTTAATATGAATTAAAGTAACACTAAATGAGTTGGCGATTGACCGATTTTTCGACAGTGCGAAATCGATATTTTGTTAAGTAGTAATAAAACGAGTCAATGAATTTTTGTGTCAGTTCCTGCAGAACTGACACCTTCTAGTACAGGTTTGACGATCACGTGACAAATCGAATCTGTGACGTCAATATTAATATCGATATCAATTTAAGGCTGTTCTAGTTAAATTACATACCCATTGGCATTTTGGCTGTTCTATTTAATTTACATACTCAACATTTCCCTGTGCACTTTATAATAGTCCATGAATTGATCCTGATTTGCATTGTCGTATAGAGTTATTTTTTGTACACAACAGGGATGTTACTATTGTTTAACTAAATGAAGCATACTTTTGCTTTTATCTTTCTTTGTCCTTTATTCATAACCTCATTAATATACGCGAAGCCTGTAATCCAATCAAAAGAAATTGATTGCCTGACCGCGCACTAATTGCGAGGTCATTAATAACTCACAATGACTCCGGACTCGCAACAATGACTTCTGCGCGCGCGTGCGTGTATAGATTACGCGTTATGGCAACGCACACGCCTATGCGATGCCGTCGCGCTTCTGTGATTGGTAGCTCTTGTTGTCGGCGCGAATGTTATATTCGCCTGGTTGATTTTTTTGTAGGGTAGGTTACAACAATGATTAAAACTGGTTATATTTAACAGCGTTTTATGGCATAAAATAACATAAAATGCCATTTTGATTTGTTCAAAATATTAGATACGACAGTAATGAATGACAATAATAACTTTGCACCATCTATTTTGAGGTCATTGTGTGAAATTGTCGGGTTTTGTTTTGAGCCTCAGTATTTTTCCTTGGACGCTACCGCACCCTCCGCAAAATACCTCAGCCCAAAACAAAACTCTCCGATTTCCCACAATGACCTCAAAATAGATGGTGCGCAGTTATTATTGTCTAATTAATTATAAATTAGGTGATTTAATTAATATAATTCTTTGTTTCAGCGACCCTGGGGTAAACAGACAAACAAAACATGGGTCAAAATCCTTCAATTTCTGTGAAAATTGAACAAAAAGTACCCAAATCCCTACATTTTATATCTCCCTGTTTTATAGACAAATTTTATACGTCACATTTAAAATCATTTAAAATGTTTTATAAATTGCCTTATGCTATAATGGGGTCTTATACATATGTACTGTGTCAACTTTGTTTTTAAATGCCTTTGGCTTCCAGGTTAGTTTCTCAGAGCTGGTGAGGTGTATTGGGGTGTAACTTGGTAGGGTGGTGGTAAGTGGCTGCCCTTGGATGTCGACATTTTCCCATGATGCACTGCGTATTTTGGCCTCGAACCAGCGACCGCTGGAAGCGCATCGTATTGTGAAACGCGAGAATTGGTACATGGAATATGAGAACGCTCAATGCTCTAAGGGAACACGAAATGATGAGGTAGGGTCTTTTAGCCCAAGTAAGATGAACAGGGATTGGTGAGACAACCACAGATGATGAACACACATGGTAGTATAGTGGAGAGGACAAACGTCATGAGAGAGGTGCAGGTTTCTTGGATATAACGAGATCAGTGCTGGAATGCAGGCCAATATCAAGCCGTATTATCCTACTGCGGTTAGTAGGACAACCTTTCAACATCTCAATTATCCAAGCATATGCACCTACAAGTACGGCATCAGGTGAAGAAATGGACATGTTTTACCAGAAGAAAGATGTCTTGCTCGTAATGGGTAACTGAAACGCAAAAGTAGAACCAGATACATATCCAACATGGCAGGGTACTGCAGGCTAATTTGAACTGGAAGTGACAAACGACAGGGGTCACAACCTGCTTGAGTTTGCAAAGTTCTACGACCTTGTCCTGACCAATACCGTGCATCTACAGAAAAAAATCAAGATAAGCTACATGGCACTCACCAGATGGCAAATTCCACACTATGATTGACTAAATCATGATCAGTAAGTGATTCCAATCAAGTGTGAACCTCGCCAAAACAAGATCCTTTCCTGGCGCTGACAGCGGAAGCGACCATGACTTGGTGATGACATCAATAAGAGTAAAACTGAAGAAGTTGAGGAAAGAGAAGTCACCTAGAGATAAGTTTGATCTAGAAAAGCTCAAGGATCCTGATATTGCTACTGAATTTGAGGCTAAAGTTGGAGGCAGATTTGCTCCACTTATAGCAGCCAACTTGGATATCGAGAGTTTTAACAACCAGTGGAATGAAAACTTCATTGACAGAGCACAGAGCACAAGAGGTGTTAGGCAAAGTAAGAAGGAAGAAACAGGCATGGATGACAGATGATATGTTACAATTATGTGACAGGCGCAGGAAGATAATAAAAGAGGCTTTTCATAAATGACATCGACCATACCAATTACGCCGGAATTAGCACGGAAGGAGAGAAAGCAACTAATGAAGCATAAGAGCAGTGAATCCATGGTCATTGTGATACAATCAACACCAATATGGAGCGTAACCACACTGCAGCACCTTTTCAAACCATCAGAGACCTTACAAAGACGAAAACTGGTAGAACACCAGTAATTGAGGACAACTATGGAAAACCTTTGACTGGAAGGCAATGACAAACAAAACAGCAAGAGGAAGATCCACCAATCCTCACCTCCGAGGTTGAAGAGGCCATAAGAAACGTGAAAGATGTCAAGTCACCAGGCATTGATAATGTTTCGGCAGAGATGCTGAAAAACGGTGGGCAAACGGAGGCTTACACAAATCTCTGCAATGAGGTACGGACATCAGGAATTTAGCCATCCTCATGGACACGGTCGACCATCATTCCTCTCCCAAAGAAGGGCAACCTTAAATCTTGCAACAACTACCGCACCATCAGTTTAATCAGTCATCCTAGCAAGATACTTCTCCGAATCATTCTTAATAGCAGAAGAACAGGCAGTAAACGGGCGCAGCACAGCGGGACAAATCTTCAATCTGAGAATTCTGTGTGAGGAATTCCGCACAGATCAAAAGCCACTTTTCCACAACTTCATTGATTTTACAAAGCGTTTGACCGTGTCTGGCAAGAAGCATTGTGTGAAATCCTGAGAAAGTTCAACATCAGTAATCGAAATGTGAATGCAATTGAAATATTGTACATTGTATCTAAGAGTGCTGTACTGCCATGCGATGAAATCAGTGAGTGGTTTTGTACCCGAGTTGGAGTCCGGTAAGGTTGCCTGCTATCACCAACCATCTTTAACATCTTCCTTGAGTATATCATGATGAAAGCTCTTGATGAATTCGAGGGAACAGTCAGTATCGGAGGCGAATGGTTATCAACTTGCGACTCGTTGATGATATTGACCTCTTGGCAGGACAACCCGAAGACCTAAGTGACCTCACTAGGAGGCTGGATAACACTGCAAGGCGACTTGGCATGGAAATCAGTGCTGCAAAAAGCAAGATCCTGAAGATGGAAATAGAGAAGTACATGTAGGTGGGGAAGAACGTAAAACAGTTACCTAGTTTAAATACCTTGGTGCAACCATCACAGATTATGCCAATTCAGTGCAAGAAATCAAAATCAGAATTGCTGTAGCGACATCGTCACTAGCCAATCTGAAACCCATTTGGAGAGACAAGAGCATCTCAAAAGCAGCAAGAATGGGGCTCCTGAAAGCATTGGTAGTTTCCGTCTTCCTGTATGAGTGCGTAACCTGGACGTTAAATGCCGAGATATAAAAGAGGATTAACGCGTTTGAGATGAACTGCATTAGACTCCTCCAGGTCCACTACTCTACGCATACTACCAACAAACAAGTAAGGGCAACGATGGAAAGTTTCCTTGGAGAGCACGAACATATGATCTACATTGTGAAAAGAAGACAACTCCAGTGGTTTGGCCATGTAATCAAGTGGAAGAACAGTCTAGCAAACACCATCCTGCATGGAGGTACAGATGGGGTAAGATTGATAACATCAAAGACTGGACTGGATTAAACTTTGACCAGCTCAGGCATATAGATCTCCAGATATTGTGAAAAAATCAATCATATCTGCATAAACTATGCAAATCAGCTACTTGATTAAACATATTTGGCACTGAAAATCTAATTAGGTTGAGAACCTCTATCCATACCAAGTTATGTCACTGTACCCCATACAGATCTCCAGATATTGTGAAAAAGGGTATTACTTTACCATACGTATACATTATGCGTATCAGCTATTTTTGGCGCTGAAAATCGAATCAGGTTGAGAACCTAACCAAAAGGGAACATACACTTCGCAAGATCCCAGTATGGCTATAAGCAATATATTTTCATAAATGGCCCAAGAATTTTGATAAATAAAATGTCAAAATGACATTACGTGCATGTTGCAAAAACGTTTGTTTCTGTGCTGTGTCTGCTGTTCTCTTCTGTCCCAAAGAGACCACGGTCCCTAACTCACCCCTTTTAGAATTTGAGCTTTTTAACATTGTCAAATACAATTCAATAAGTTGAGTTAATGCTATTGCCCATAGAAAGCACCTATAAAGTGCAACCTGTTACTTGTTTATAAACTATTTTCTTTTGAATATTTAATCGGCCTACGGACATTTGGTCAACCCACCATTGTATACTTCCTTTTTACTTTTTGTCTAATGGTAAATAAACTGAACCTGAAACTGAAAACTTCCAAAATATATACAGAGATGTCTGATTCAAACAATTTCAAAGGATTTAATTCAATCGTAGTAAAAATAATTACAGAACAACAAACCAAACTCAGTTGTTCCACCCAATCTCATATAACCTGACATAGATAAACCGGACGCACCGAACACCCCAACGGTCAGGAACGTTGGTAGCAAGAAGATTGAGATTACTTGGTCACCAACAAGTGATAACGGCTCTCCTGTCACTGGATACATCGTTGAGAAATCTGACATCAAAGAAAAACAATGGATCAAAGTTCAAGAACAAGTAAGTCTTGATGCAAACCTATTATATATACTGCCTAATTACAATGTTAGGAAAATTAAATTGATACATTCGGTAATATCAATTATATGAACTCATTAACATTGCTTTTCCTTTTTCCATTTTATTACGGAGATACCCGATCCGAAATTTGTCGTCAGTGATGTAACTGCAGGTAATCAATATCAATTCCGTGTGGCAGCTTCAAATACGTGTGGTGTCAGTGACACAAGTCAACCATCAGTCACGATAATTCCTTACGGTAAAATAATAATAATAAAAACTGTTGTGTTTTTTTTTAAATTTTTTAAATTTTTATAAACTGTAGTCAAGATAATCCTTACATTTGGTTTGAACCAAATGTTATGTTTAAAGATCCATATTCTACTAGCACTTGGTAAAGTCTTTCCACTTGAAAATAGTTCTCTTTAGGAAAGTAGCAGAAAAGAAACCTTTTCTGAAATGAGTCAGAAATCATATTTCGAGAGCGTCCAAAATTATAAAAGAGATATGTCATCTTTTAACAATTTACTAAAAATCAAAGGCTATCAATCAACAATACTAAAAAATAGGTGAACAAATAATTAAATGCTAAACGTCTAATTAATTTTGTTGGATCAAATATCGCACATCCTGACATAGATAAACCGAATGCACCGAGTACTCCTACAGTTAGAAACATTGACAACAAGAAGATAGAGATATCGTGGTCTCCAAGAGGTAATAACGGTTCTCCAATCGCTACCTACATCGTTGAGAAATTGGACATCAAACAAAAACAATGGATCGAAGTTCAAGAAAAGGTAAGTCTTGATATAAACTAATGACACAGTTTGCAAAATTGTAATGTTATTACAGTTAAATAGGTGCTTTCGGTTGGATATTAAACAAATATACTCACTAAAGCTATTTCAATTTTACTTTTTACAAAGGAGATAGCCGATACGAAGTGTATCATCAGTGATGTAACTGCGGGCAATGGATATCAATTCCGCGTGGCAGCTTCTAATGAGGGCGGCGTCAGTGAAACAAGTCAACCATCAGTCACGATAATTCCTTACGGTAAATTAATAATAATAATAATAATAATAATTAATAATAATAATAATAATGATAATAATAATAATAATAATAATAATAATAATAATAATAATAATAATAATAATAATAATAATAAAACTGTTCTGAGGTGTTTTTTTTTTTTTTTTTTGCATTTTAACAAACTGTAGTCACGATAATTCTTACATTTGGTTTGAACCAAATGTTATGTTTAAACATCCATATTCTACTAGCACTTGGTAATGTCTTTCCACTTGAAATAGTTCTCTTCGAAGATGATTTATAGTTTTCTTTAGGAAAGTAACAGAAAAGAAATTATTTTCTTAGAAAAGAAACTTTTTTTCCATGAAATAAGTTAGATAAAAATCATATTTCGAGAACGTCCTAAATTATAAAAGAGACATGTCATCTTTAAACAATTTATTAAAAATCAAAGGCTATCAATTAACACTAAAAAATGGATAACAAATAATTAAATGCAAAAATGAAACGTCTAATTAATTTTGTTGGATCAAATATCGCACATCCTGACATAGATAAACCGAATGCACCGAGTACTCCTACAGTTAGAAACATTGACAACAAGAAGATAGAGATATCGTGGTCGCCAAGAGGTAATAACGGTTCTCCAATCGCTACCTACATCGTTGAGAAATTGGACATCAAACAAAAACAATGGATCGAAGTTCAAGAAAAGGTAAGTCTTGATATAAACTAATGACACAGTTTGCAAAATTGTAATGTTATTACAGTTATATAGGTGCTTTCGGTTGGATATTAAACAAATATACTCACTAAAGTTATTTCAATTTTACTTTTTGCATTTTACAAAGGAGATAGCCGATACGAAGTGTATCATCAGTGATGTAACTGCGGGCAATGGATATCAATTCCGCGTGGCAGCTTCTAATGAGGGCGGCGTCAGTGAAACAAGTCAAACATCAGTCACGATAATTCCTTACGGTATAATAATGATAATAATAATAATAATAATAATAATAATAATAATAATAATAATAATAATAATAATAATAAAACTGTTCTGTGGTGGTTTTTTTTCATTTTTACAAACTGTAGTCACGATAATCCTTACATTTGGTTTGAACCAAATGTTATGTTTAAACATCCATATTCTACTAGCACTTGGTAAAGTCTTTCCACTTGAAATAGTTCCCTTCGAAGATGATTTATAGTTTTCTCTAGGAAAGTAACAGAAACGAAACTTTTTTTTTTGAAATAAGTTAGACAAAAATCATATTTCGAGAACGTCCTAAATTATAAAAGAGACATGTCATCTTTAAACAATTTATTAAAAATCAAAGGCTATCAATCAATACTAAAGAAGTGAAGAACAAAAAATTAAATGCAAAAACGAAACGTCTACCTAATTTTGTTGCATCAAATATCGCACATCCTGACATAGATAAACCGAATGCACCGAGTACTCCTACAGTTAGAAACATTGACAACAAGAAGATAGAGATATCGTGGTCGCCAAGAGGTAATAACGGTTCTCCAATCGCTACCTACATCGTTGAGAAATTGGACATCAAACAAAAACAATGGATCGAAGTTCAAGAAAAGGTAAGTCTTGATATAAACTAATGACACAGTTTGCAAAATTGGGTAATTACAGTTAAATAGGTGCTTTCGGTTGGATATTAAACACATACTCACTAAAGCTATTTCAATTTTACTTTTTGCATTTTACAAAGGAGATAGCCGATACGAAGTGTATCATCAGTGATGTAACTGCGGGCAATGGATATCAATTCCGCGTGGCAGCTTCTAATGAGGGCGGCGTCAGTGAAACAAGTCAACCATCAGTCACGATAATTCCTTACGGTAAATTAATAATAATAATAATATTAATAATAATTAATAATAATAATAATAATAATGATAATAATAATAATAATAATAATAATAATAATATTAATAATAATAATAATAATAATAATAAAACTGTTCTGTGGTGTTTTTTTTTTTTTTTTTTTACATTTTAACAAACTGTAGTCACGATAATTCTTACATTTGCTTTGAACCAAATGTTATGTTTAAACATCCATATTCTACTAGCACTTGGTAATGTCTTTCCACTTGAAATAGTTCTCTTCGAAGATGATTTATAGTTTTCTTTAGGAAAGTAACAGAAAAGAAATTATTTTCTTAGAAAAGAAACTTTTTTTCCATGAAATAAGTTAGATAAAAATCATATTTCGAGAACGTCCTAAATTATAAAAGAGACATGTCATCTTTAAACAATTTATTAAAAATCAAAGGCTATCAATTAACACTAAAAAATGGATAACAAATAATTAAATACAAAAATGAAACGTCTAATTAATTTTGTTGGATCAAATATCGCACATCCTGACATAGATAAACCGAATGCACCGAGTACTCCTACAGTTAGAAACATTGACAACAAGAAGATAGAGATATCGTGGTCGCCAAGAGGTAATAACGGTTCTCCAATCGCTACCTACATCGTTGAGAAATTGGACATCAAACAAAAACAATGGATCGAAGTTCACGAAAAGGTAAGTCTTGATATAAACTAATGACACAGTTTGCAAAATTGTAATGTTATTACAGTTATATAGGTGCTTTCGGTTGGATATTAAACAAATATACTCACTAAAGTTATTTCAATTTTATTTTTTGCATTTTACAAAGGAGATAGCCGATACGAAGTGTATCATCAGTGATGTAACTGCGGGCAATGGATATCAATTCCGCGTGGCAGCTTCTAATGAGGGCGGCGTCAGTGAAACAAGTCAACCATCAGTCACGATAATTCCTTACGGTATAATAATGATAATAATAATAATAATAATAATAATAATAATAATAATAATAATAATAATAATAATAAAACTGTTCTGTGGTGGTTTTTTTCATTTTACAAACTGTAGTCACGATAATCCTTACATTTGGTTTGAACCAAATGTTATGTTTAAACATCCATATTCTACTAGCACTTGGTAAAGTCTTTCCACTTGAAATAGTTCCCTTCGAAGATGATTTATAGTTTTCTCTAGGAAAGTAACAGAAACGAAACTTTTTTTCTTTGAAATAAGTTAGACAAAAATCATATTTCGAGAACGTCCTAAATTATAAAAGAGACATGTCATCTTTAAACAATTTATTAAAAATCAAAGGCTATCAATCAATACTAAAGAAGTGAAGAACAAAAAAATTAAATGCAAAAACGAAACGTCTACCTAATTTTGTTGCATCAAATATCGCACATCCTGACATAGATAAACCGAATGCACCGAGTACTCCTACAGTTAGAAACATTGACAACAAGAAGATAGAGATATCGTGGTCGCCAAGAGGTAATAACGGTTCTCCAATCGCTACCTACATCGTTGAGAAATTGGACATCAAACAAAACCAATGGATCGAAGTTCAAGAAAAGGTAAGTCTTGATATAAACTAATGACACAGTTTGCAAAATTGGGTAATTACAGTTAAATAGGTGCTTTCGGTTGGATATTAAACACATATACTCACTAAAGCTATTTCAATTTTACTTTTTGCATTTTACAAAGGAGATAGCCGATACGAAATGTATCATCAGTGATGTAACTGCGGGCAATGGATATCAATTCCGCGTGGCAGCTTCTAATGAGGGCGGCGTCAGTGAAACAAGTCAACCATCAGTCACGATAATTCCTTACGGTATAATAATGATAATAATAATAATAATAATAATAATAATAATTAAACTGTTCTGTGGTTTTTTTATTTTTTTTTATTTTTACAAACTGTAGTCACGATAATCCTTACATTTGGTTTGAACCAAATGTTATGTTTAAACATCCATATTCTACTAGCACTTGGTAAAGTCTTTCCACTTGAAACAGTTCCCTTCGAAGATGATTTATAGTTTTCTAGGAAAGTAACAGAAACGATAATCCTTACATTTGGTTTGAACCAAATGTTATGTTTAAACATCCATATTCTACTAGCACTTGGTAAAGTCTTTCCACTTGAAATAGTTCCCTTCGAAGATGATTTATAGTTTTCTCTAGGAAAGTAACAGAAACGAAACTTTTTTTCTTTGAAATAAGTTAGACAAAAATCATATTTCGAGAACGTCCTAAATTATAAAAGAGACATGTCATCTTTAAACAATTTATTAAAAATCAAAGGCTATCAATCAATACTAAAGAAGTGGAGAACAAAAAATTTAAATGCAAAAACGAAACGTCTACCTAATTTTGTTGCATCAAATATCGCACATCCTGACATAGATAAACCGAATGCACCGAGTACTCCTACAGTTAGAAACATTGACAACAAGAAGATAGAGATATCGTGGTCGCCAAGAGGTAATAACGGTTCTCCAATCGCTACCTACATCGTTGAGAAATTGGACATCAAACAAAAACAATGGATCGAAGTTCAAGAAAAGGTAAGTCTTGATATAAACTAATGACACAGTTTGCAAAATTGTGTAATTAAAGATAAATAGGTGCTTTCGGTTGGATATTAAACACATATACTCACTAAAGCTATTTGAATTTTACTTTTTGCATTTTACAAAGGAGATAGCCGATACGAAATGTATCATCAGTGATGTAACTGCGGGCAATGGATATCAATTCCGCGTGGCAGCTTCTAATGAGGGCGGCGTCAGTGAAACAAGTCAACCATCAGTCACGATAATTCCTTACGGTATAATAATAATAATAATAATAATAATAATAATAATAATAATAATAATAATAATAATAAAACTGTTTTGTGGTTTTTTTGTTTTTTCATTTTTACAAACTGTAGTCACGATAATCCTTACATTTGGTTTGAACCAAATGTTATGTTTAAACATCCATATTCTACTAGCACTTGGTAAAGTCTTTCCACTTGAAACAGTTCCCTTCGAAGATGATTTATAGTTTTCTCTAGGAAAGTAACAGAAACGAAACTTTTTTTCTTTAAAATAGGTTAGACAAAAATCATATTTCGAGAACGTCCTAAATTATAAAAGAGACATGTCATCTTTAAACAATTTATTAAAAATCAAAGGCTATCAATCAATACTAAAGAAGTGGAGAACAAAATAATTAAATGCAAAACGAAACGTCTACCTAATTTTGTTGCATCAAATATCGCACATCCTGACATAGATAAACCGAATGCACCGAGTACTCCTACAGTTAGAAACATTGACAACAAGAAGATAGAGATATCGTGGTCGCCAAGAGGTAATAACGGTTCTCCAATCGCTACCTACATCGTTGAGAAATTGGACATCAAACAAAACCAATGGATCGAAGTTCAAGAAAACGTAAGTCTTGATATAAACTAAAGACATAGTTTCAAAATTGTGTTATTACAGTTAAATTGGTGCTTTCGGTTTGATATTAAATAAATATACTCACTAAAGTTATTTCAATTTTATTTTTGCATTTTACAAAGGAGATAACCGATACGAAATGTGTCGTCAGTGATGTATCTGCGGGCAAAGAATATCAATTCCGCGTGGCAGCTTCTAATGAGGGCGGCGTCAGTGACACAAGTCAACCATTAGTCACGATAATTCCTTACGGTAAAATAATAACAATAATAATAATAATAATAATAATAATAATAATAATAATAATAATAATAATAATAAAAACAACTTGTGTTTTTTGTTTTGTTTTGTTTTTTCATTTGTACAAACTGTAGGCACGACAATCCTTACATTTGGTTTGAACCAAATGTTTAAACATCCATATTCTACTAGCACTTGGTAAAGTCTTCTCACTTGAAATAGTTCCCTTCGATGATAATTTATAGTTTTCTTTAGGAAAGTAACAGAAAAGAAACTTTTTCGAGAACGTTCTGAATTATAAAAGAGACATGTCATCTTTAAACAATTTATTAAAAATCAATGGTTATCAATCAATACTAAAGAAATGGAGAACAAAATAATTAAATGCAAAAACGAAACGGTGCATTTTAGTAAAAATATGGGATATTCAAACTATGATAAAAATTGTTACACTGGTGCAGGTTTCACATATCCCTCCTTAGTCATATGATAAAGGGGCCTTAGGTTCACTCATTTGTGATGAGAAAAGCTTGTTATATTGAAAATCAAAAAGCAGTGTTGCCATAAAATGGTGCATTTTGTCAAATTTAACAAAATGAGATTTTCACAAAATATGATATGAATTGTTACACAAAACCAAGTTTCTTAAGATTTATTATCTCTCTATATCCTTATGATGAAGGATTGTTCGGTTGATTCATTTCTATTGAGAAAAGCTTGTTATATTGTATTGTGAATACTCTCAACCATCTGGGAATCATACAGTGAGAGAATAATTTCAATCTATTCAACCAGATTAATCCAAAACGTACTTGGAGCCAAATGACGTCACAGGGTGACGTCATCGGGTCTCAAGGTGTATAACATCACAACCCAGCTGAAGATCAGTGGTACTGACCGCAACGTTGGTTGCTCCAAGGTACGTTTTGGATTAATCTGGTTGAAAAGATTGAAATTATTCTCTCCTTGTTATATTGATGTACCCTGAGTAATTTAATTTGATGATTTATCTTTGTTTACAAATTTACATGAGTGATGACATTTTGGGGAATTCCCCTCTCAAATTGAGCAAAACAAGTTGAATCATATCTAATTTGGAATATTTGGAAACCCCCCTGAGATTGTAAAGTAAAGATGACATCACATATGGGATTCCCCTCAGGAAGTGATGTAATGGGATTTCCCCTCAGGAAGTGATGTAATGGGATTTCCCCTCAGGAAGTGATGTAATGGGATTTCACTTCAAGAAGTGATGTAATGAGAAAGGTTAATGTTATAATTAAGGCTTGGGAATTTCCAAGATCACATGTGGCTATTAATACTTGGGATTTCCCATTGCTTGATATATAAGAAAATGTAAACACAATTATTGTCACAGTTTATAGTGTTGATCTGGGCTAGCTAGCTAATATGCTTACAGTCCAATTCCTTCAAAGAAAGGAAATTGCAAACCAGAAATATTTTATGTAGTCAAAGTACTACTATTTGCCAGTGTTGTCGGAAGAGATCTAGAATACGTCAAAGAACGTACTTCTTCCAAGAAAGGAAAATATATTCTTCTGCCCATTTGCTGAAGTCTGGTTAAAGGAGCAACACAACTGTCAATATAAGTGGGGACAACTGCATCGCAGTCCTGCTTCCTGAAGATATTGTGTGAAAGGTGGAAATAGCACCAATTTTGGAGAAAGCAGCGCAAGGAGTAAAGAGATTTGGAGAACTGCGCAAGGAGTTTAGTATTGGAGAACGGCGCAAGGAGTTTAGTATTTGGAGAACTGCGCAAGGAGTTATAAACGCGTTTGGAGAACGACGCAAGGAGTACTAAGTGTTGCCAGGAAAATTACATTGGGTGTTTGTTCAAAAGGTGATTTCAATGTTTTATGCTAAAATAATTGTATTTTTGAATACACCTAGCCTATCTATGTCACATGGTGACTACATGGAGAGTTGGATTATAGAAGACAGTTTTGACAGAAAACAATCCCGGAAAAACACTACATTTTGTGTGTCAAGCCTATGTGTGTATACATGTATATGTATGTGTTCTAACTTCTTGGAAAATTGGTACACTTAAATGATTTTGATGACTTTACACTAGTTCTTTGAAAAAGGTTTTATTTTTAATTTAGATAATTGAGGAAACGCAAATGTATATTAAAGCACTATACACAACCTAATGCCTAATCAATTTGTGATTGGTCTTACCAGGGATGTACATAATATCCCTACATTAGGGCCTTTTGACCGAGGCAATCACAAACAAGAACTGTCTTTAAAAAGGACAACGCCTCGGATGAAGGTTATGTTTCATAAAATTATTTTGCTTTGATACGAAGTGTCTGAAATGCTGATAATTAACTTTTTATATGTGGAATAATTAATACTAATAGGGTGTGAAATACTGGTATTTCTTGGTAAATACCACCAAGGTATTACTGGGAGATACCGTGAAATACTGAAAATTTTCATACCGAAGCTGTATGTAGGCCTACTTTAAAAATTGAGTGTTAGATAATTAAAAAAAGTTTATAACAATCCACAAATTCATACTCAGTTGACCTAAGATGAACATGAGAAATAGTAGAGAATATAATAAACATAATTTTCCCACCGAGGGTGACACTCAATATCTTGAAATCTTGAAAAGCCTCCTCGAGCCACTTCCGGTCATGCCGGGACTCGAACCCCCGACCCTGGGATTAAGAGGCGAGCGCGCTAGTGTATAGACTAAAAGAGGACTTCCCCGTCAGGTCTATAACACTAACGCACTGATACCTCCGTGACATTACAGTTACAAAGCTATACCAATATGGGCAAATTTACTATGAAAGACACTTGAACCAAGATAAAATACACCTAAATTAATTGGTAATTCCTTATTATAGTAAATACTGTGTGGTGGAAACACAGAGATCTGCTATGGCTAAGCCCAGTGCCCCATTTTCTGACAATATCAAATGACAATATGAAACGTTCGTGCACACGCTGCAGATTAAAAAATTCCAGTCATAAATTTATTCAAAGCACAATACCTTCCAATACAGGGTGTCTGTAACGTCAGAATTAGTTTTTTTAAATTTATTTTTTAAATTCATGAAAAACCAAGATTAGATAATGCAAATAAACCAAAAAAAAAATACTGCTTTTGATATACAATATCATAAACTTTTCTCATCGGAAAGGTGTGCGCCTAAGAACCCTTTATCATCAGTATAATGGAGAGACACTAGAAACAAGTTTGCTTTTGATATAAACAATATAACAAGCTTTTGTCATTAGACATGAGTGAACGTAATACCCCTTTATCATACGGCTATGGATAGATACGTGAAACGTGTAACAGTTTATATCATAGTTTGTAAAAATATAAGTTGTTTTAATTTACCAAAATGCATCATTCTGGCAGCACTACTTTTTGATATACAATATAACAAATTCTCTCTTAGGAAATGAGCGAACCTAAGACCTCTTTATCATATATGGAGACACACAAGAAACCTGCATCCGTGTAGCAGTTTATATCATAGTTTGAAACAAATCTATTTTTAAATGACCAAACTGCACCATTATTTGGCAGCACTGCCTTTTGATTTTCAATATAACAAGCTTTTCTCGTTAGAAATGAGTCAACCGAAGACCCCTTTATCATAAGGACATAGAGAGACAATAAATCTTAAGAAACTTGGTTTTGTGTAACAATTCATATCACATTTTGTGAAAATCTCAGTTTGTTAAATTTGCCAAAATGCACCATTTTCTGGCAACACTGCTTTTTGATTTTCAATATAACAAGCTTTTTAAAATTACAAATGAGTGAACCTAATACCTCTTTATCATATGACTAAGGAGAGATGTGTGAAACCTGGACCAGTGTAACAATTTATAGCATAGTTTGTAAAAAATCTAATTTGGCTTTTTGATATACAATATAACAAGCTTTTCTCATTAGAAATTAGTCAAACTAAGACACCTTCATCATAAGGATATGGAGAGATATAATAAATCTTAAGAAACCTGCTTTTGTGTAACAATTCATATCATGTTTTGTAAAAATCTCATTTTGTTAAATATACCAAAAGGCATCGCCTTCACCACCTTCTATAATTAATATCCAGAGTGCTCCGGCATATAGATTTTTTTCGATGCAAAGATGGGGTAAAGTATCACATTTTTCACTATGTGAAAATATGCAGTGTTGCCAGTTCCAATAAGACATAAAGATGACATTTTAAAAATATCTCAAACTTTCTTCGCAACGTATGGAGGTAGGTCTATATCATGTAATATTTGGGTCTGCAAAAATGTGTCATGTATTGCTGCAATTAGCCAGCCAAATTAGGTTAAATTTCACCTTTTTTTACCCTGAAATTGACTAAAAACTGAAAAACGGCCAAATAGACCAGGTTAAAAATGAGCTAGGTCCCACACATGAAAGGAGAAACTGAGGAACAAGAATGTATAAGGTAAAAATCCTGTATCCTGAAAACTTTCTTGTGATGGCGCTTTTTTTCAAAATGGCTGCCAAAATCAAATGAAAAGCAATTATGCTCTTAAAATAGTCGGATAAAAGAATGAATTGGTTAGATTTTGGATTAATTTAAAGTAATGTATAAATAAGTCAGGGTATTAATGGGAAGGTACCAGGAGGTCACAGTTGGGGACACTTTTCAAAATGGCCGCCAAAATTCAAAGAAAAGTATGATACGGTTACCATAGTCACTTATGAGGTTTATTGATCAGATTTCTGTTTAAGTATTGATGACAGTAATGTAAATCTAAATTAAGATTTCAATAGGAAGGTACCAGGAGGTCACAGTTGGGGGCGCTTTTCAAAATGGCTACCAAAATGCAATGAAAAATTATATATAGTACACTGTTAAACTTAAAATAGTCACTTAAAGGTACACAATCGTTGGCCTGGTCAATAAACTGAATCTCGACCTACTCCCCTAAAATTCTCACACGCTTTGCGCATGTGCAAGTACTAGTCTGTGTTCAAGACTTTGTGTGTATTCATGATGTATTGACCAGGCGAGCACGTATATTTGTATTGACCAGGCGAGCACGTATATTTGCCGTGCTTGAGATCACTCGCGACTCGGTAGCCTACAACTTATTACAATTGTGCTAAAATCATGAAAAATAAACTGTTACTTTTATGATAAAAGAAAATATATCTATAGGCCCCTATCCATAGAAATTATTAATGCTTTATGCAATCAACTATCATAATGTCGTGAGTTGGTTATAGGCCTGTACCCGGGCCTATGCCTGGGTCATTCTTCGTTAAGGTGCACGATTGAAGGTTTGGAAAATAGACATTTCAAAATGATTTTTCTGTTAATTTTTTTACAGATTAAGAAAGAGACATGTCTCCAGTGTAGTAAAAAAGTGTTTGGCTCAATCTTTATTAGCAGCGTGATGTAATTTTTTGGCTTTTTCTGCAGCTAATGTCATCTCCATCACCGTCGTCATCTCCGTCACAATTGCAACGAAGTTCAACTGATACCAAAAATGTATCGCACATTGAACATTTGTTTTTTACCTACAGAGGAAGGGAGTATAACCAAGATTATGCAACATATCATTACATTTCCATTTGACCAGTTTTAAGGTCAAAGCAGGGCATTATCTGTAGAGTGACGGAGATGATGTCAAGGAATGGAAATTCTGCTGTATCATCTCCGTCACGTGACGGAAATGATTCTCTCATAGTGAAAATCACCCCCAAACGTCATATCCGTCACAAAATTGTGATGGATATGATGTGATGGTATATTACCAAATTAACAAACTTACGACTCTAGTGGTACAACTATAACATACACATGGTCAATAAAGGAGGTTAATAGAAATAAACGTACAACTGTTGTAATTTTGAAAAAAGTAAAATAAATAATGCGAACATTTTAGGTATCGGGAGCGTTCGGAGATGATGATTAATAAAGGTACCTACCCATTTGAGTGAAGAAATGGTTATAGTTTTGATGAATTTATTGCGCCAACATGAGGAAAAAATGTCTAAATGAATTTACTGCATATTGACTTGTGCTCTCTAGGTCAAATAAATGACCTTACAAAATTAGTATTTTTCCCCAGGCGCTTCTAAATTTTCGTGACGGTAGATGACGCAGACATAGGGACAGGAAATTTTAGACATATAGGGTGAAATTATGTTTACTCCTGGCTATGAAAGATGTGTTACAATAACTTTTTCTACAATATACAATAAATAACTTGTCATTTCCCCGTGTTTTTTTACGATGCTGAAGTTATCCACTAAAAGATATCAGCATCAAAAATTTTGATGACCCCAATCGGGACATGGGGTTTTGGGGGTTGTGACACCCTGTACAAGCAATTTTCTCGAAAATAAGAACTTCTTTTAATATTTTGATGTTTTGAGATATAAAAGGAACGTCAATACTAAACAACTGCAAAAAATTAAATTCGAAATCATGTTTCGTATTTTAGTTATGACTCCTGAAAGTGGAGGGACTGCAATCGTGCACCTAACCGAAGAATGACCCGCCTAGCTTATGCCTAGCTTAGGCTCTTTAAGATTGTTTAAAACGGCACGATGACTGTTAATTAGGTAGGCCTATTAATTATTAATTTTAATTAAAAATAATAAGTAATTAAAATTACTTATTATTTTCTTAATTTTGAAACGAGTGGTCACATCCCAATATCAACGGTACATTTTGGCACTGCAGATATAATTATTGCGATTATGGTTGATTTTATAGGCCTACATTGATATCAAAAATGCAGGGGTGTTTCAGTATCATAGTTAAGAAGTATAAAAAAAGTAGCAAATTAATATAGGCCTATGTCATTTTGAGAAAATGTCAAATAAAGATCAAATAGGCCTAGTTAAATATTTTGCAATTCTCAATTTTGGACGCGGGAATTATTAGGCTAAATAAATAAGAAATAAGTAAATAAATAAACATGTTTCACGTCTCCTCTGACTTTCTTTTTTTGAGGTTTCTTCGATTTATAGGCCTATAGACCTATTATTATTTTTCTGAAATTCAGTTTAATATAGGCTAACTTTTCAAAACATAGGCCTATCTATAGGCTATGTCTAGGAAGTTGAGATGCTTTCTATAACCTAGCTAATAAAGGCCTACAAGAAACATTTTTGGTTTTGGAAGGTTAATGGTTATGTGATAATTAAAGGGGTCTTACCGGTACCTCTCAGAAAAACAAATAAAAGGCTTATTAGGCCTGTTGTCAGTGCAGTGGCGGCGCCAGGAATTATTAAAGTGAATTTCAGGGGGAGGGGCGCAAAATAAACAAATTTTGAGCAAAATTGCCGCAAAAAGTGGAAATTTTCATAATTTTGAGTTTTACTGGGTATTTACCGGCAATTTTGCGATAAAAATAAAAACTCCCTCTTCCTTCTCTTTTATTCAAAAAGCCGGATGTGAAACATGTTTGTTTATTTTGTTTGTTTAGGCCTATAAGTTTGTTTATTTATTTGTTTATAAGTTTGTTTATTTGTTTGTTTAAAACTTTGTTGTTATTTGTTTGTTTATCTTTGTTATTTGATTTGTTTATTTGCCATGTATTTTGTTTGTTTTTAAGTTTGTTTGTTTATTAATATTTGTTTATAAGTTTGTTAATTTGTTTAAACCTTTATTCATAATTTCTTTGTTTGTTGAACTTTTGTTAATTATATTGTTTATTTGTTTGTTTATAAGTTTGTTTATTTGTTTCTTTGCTTGTTTGTTTATCTTTTGTTTATTTGTCTGTATTTTGTTCAAGGTGTAAGTGTTTATTTATTTATTTATTTGTTTATAAGTTTGTTGATTTGTTTATAACTTTATTAATGTTTGTTTATCTTTTTGTTAATTATATTGTATAGTTGTTTATTTGTTTTTGCTTGTTTGTTTATCTTTTGTTTATTTGTCTGTATTTTGTTTAAGTTGCAAGTTTGTTTGTTTATTTATTTGTTTATAAGTTGATTTGTTTATAACTTTATTAATGTTTGTTTATCTTTTTGTTAATTATATTGTATATTTGTTTATTTGTTTTTTGCTTGTTTGTTTATCTTTTGTTTATTTGTCTGTATTTTGTTTAAGTTGCAAGTTTGTTTGTTTATTTATTTGTTTATAAGTTTGTTGATTTGTTTATAGCTTTATTGTTAATAAGTTTGTTTATCTTTTTGTTAATTATATTGTATATTTGTTTGTTTATTTCTTTTTTGCTTGTTTGTTTATCTTTTGTTTTATTTGTCTGTATTTTGTTTAAGTTGCAAGTTTGCTTGTTTGCTTATTTGTTTATCTTTTGTTTATTATTTTGTTTCTTTGTTTGTTTAAAAGTTGTTTATCTTTTTGTTAATTATATTGTTTATTTATAGGTTTATTTATTTATTTGTTATATATTTTAGTTACTTTATTTATTTGTTTATTTATTGTTTGTTGATTTGTTTGTTTATTATTTTGTTGATTTTTTGCACATTTGTTTATTCGATTATTTGTTTATTTGTTTATAAGGTTTTAAATTTATTTATCCATGTATTTGTTTGTTTGTTTATATAGTTACTTCCAGAGTGGTGTAAATCGTTTTCATTTAATAAATTAATAATTGCTAACCGCTGCTTGCCTATTTGTTCGTTTGCTTGCCTATTTGTTTGTTTGCTTGCCTATTTGTTTGTTTACTTGCCTATTTGTTTGTTTACTTGCCTATTTGTTTGTTTACCTGCCTATTTGTTTGTTTACTTGCCTATTTGTTTGTTTACTTGCCTATTTGTTTGTTTACTTGCCTACTTGTTTGTTTACTTGCCTATTTGTTTGTTTACTTGCCTATTTGTTTGTTTGCTTACATGCCTATTTGTTTGTTTGCTTGCCTATTTGTTTGTTTACTTGCCTATTTGTTTGTTTACTTGCCTATTTGTTTGTTTACTTGCCTATTTGTTTGTTTACTTGCCTATTTGTTTGTTTGCTTACTTGCATATATGTTTGTTTACCTGCCTATTTGTTTGTTTACTTGCCTATTTGTTTGTTTACTTGCCTATTTGTTTGTTTACTTGCCTATTTGTTTGTTTACTTGCCTATTTGTTTGTTTACTTGCCTATTTGTTTGTTTGCTTACATGCCTATTTGTTTGTTTGCTTGCCTATTTGTTTGTTTACTTGCCTATTTGTTTGTTTACTTGCCTATTTGTTTGTTTACTTGCCTATTTGTTTGTTTACTTGCCTATTTGTTTGTTTGCTTACTTGCATATATGTTTGTTTACCTGCCTATTTGTTTGTTTACTTGCCTATTTGTTTGTTTACTTGCCTATTTGTTTGCCTACTTGCCTGTTTACTTGTTTACTTGTTTGTTTACTTGCCTTTTTACTTGTTTGTTTACTTGCCTGTTTACTTGTTTACTTGTTTGTTTACTTGTTTGTTTACTTGTTTATTTGTTTACTTGTTTGTTTGTTTACTTGTTTGTTTACTTGTTTGTTTGTTTATTTATTTACTTATTTACCTTTTTACTTATTTACTTACTTGTTTACTTGTTTATTTATTTATTTAATTAATTATTGATTGGTTGGTATAATTATTGAAATGTTGATTATGTTAATTAATATGTTGATTGATTGATTGAATGGCTGAGTAAGTGATGATCTATATTGATCGCATGAGTGATTGAATGAGTTCTGAAGTATTACTTGATAACTAGGCGGTTGCCCATTTTTGGCGGTTCTCGGCTGGGTGCGATTACCTGGCTGATGGTGACTGTACCCACCAAGTTTCATGCCCATATGACAGTTTTTACTAATTTGACCTCAGATGACCCTGATTACCCCAAAATGACCTTCCAAAAATTTGGCTCTAAATGTTGACTGTCCCCACCAAGTTTCATGCCCATACGGCAGTTTTTACTAATTTGACCTCAGATGACCCGTGGGTGACCTCGGATGACCCCAAAATGACCTTCCAAAAAATTGGCTCTCAATGTTGTCTGTACCCATCAAGTTTCATGCCCATACAACAGTTTTTACTAATTTGACCTCAAATGACCTGTGGGTGACCTTGGATGACCTCAAAATGACCTTTCATAATTTTGGCTCTAAATGTTGTCTGTACCCACCAAGTTTCATGCCCGTATGACAGTTTTTAGTAATTTGACCTCAGATGACCCCTGGGTGACCTTGGTGACCCCTAAATGACCTTCCAAAATTTTGACTCTAAATGTTGACTGTACCTACCAAGTTTCATGCCCATACGACAGTTTTTAGTAATTTGACCTCAGTTGACCCCTAGGAGGGGGCCCCGGGGTCAGATGACTTAACGAACCTAAACTTATTCTTGCCAGGACAGAACTACACCCACCCACCGAGTTTTTGCCCCGTACGACGTACTACAGCCTCACACAACAGTTTTTAGTAATTTGACCTCAAATGACCCCTGGGAGGGGACCCCGGGGTCAGATGACTTACCAAACATAAACTTCTTCTTGCCAGGACAGAACAGCACCTACCCACCGAGTTTGGGCCCCGTACGACCTACGACGGCCTCACATTAGCAGTCACAGACAGACAGACAGACAGAGAGACAGAGAATAGCGTATTATTATATAGATAGTAATTGTTTGTTTGACATGATCGAGTGACTTAATGAGATATATAGATGAGTGAGCAAGTGAGTATTAATAATTGAATGATTGGATGATGATTGGTTGATTGAATGATTGAAATTTTGATTGAACAGGTGGGTAATTCAGTGAGTAAATGGGTGAGCGAGTAATTTGATTGGTCGATTGATTGATTTATTGATCGGTTCATTGATTAAAATGGTTTAATTGCTCGATTGCTTAATTGCTTGATTGTGTGAGTGAGTGAGACTGGTGGGGTTGATGAGTGAGTGATGAGTGACTGACTGTGTGCCAAGTGAATGATACTGAAGTAGTCGAGTGTGAGCTTAATTGTGAGTAAGTTTGTGAGTCATAAGAAATGAGCTAGTGAGTGAGTAAGTGAGAGGGTGAGTAAGAGGTGAGTGAGCGAGGGAGACATGAGGGGGTGAGTGTATGAGGGGTGAGTGAGTGGATCAGGGAGGTAGTAAGTGAATGAGCGAGTGATAAGAGGGGGTGAGTGAGGGAAGGAGTGAGGGAGGAAGGGAGGAATGAATGAGTGAGTGATGAACAAGTAAACAAACAAGTTAACAAATAAGTAAACAAACAGGTAAACACAAAAAAAAAAAAAAAAGTAAACAAACAAACAAGTAAACAAACAAACAAATAAACAAACAAACAAGTAAACAAACAAGCAAACAAGTGAACAAGCAATCAAGCAACAAGTAAACAAAGAAGTAAACAAAGAGGTAAACAAACAAGTAAACAAATAAGTAAACAAATAAGAAAACAAACAAGTAAACTAACAAACAAGTAAACAAATAAGAAAACAAACAAGTAAACACACTAACAAAAAAAGTAAACAAACAAACAAGTAAACTAACAAACAACTAAACAAACAAGTAAACAAACAAGTAAGCAAACAAGTAAACAAACAAGTAAACTAACAAACACGTAAACAAACAAGTAATCAAACAAGTAAACAAACAAGTAAACTAACAAACAAGTAAACAAACAAGTAAACCAACAAGTAAACAAATAAGTAAACAAACAAGTAAACAAACAAATAAACAAACAAGTAAACAAACAAGTTAACAAGTAAACAAACAAGTAAACAAACAAGTAAACAAACAAACAAGTTAACAAACAAGTAAACAAACAAGTTAACAAGTAAACAAACAAGTAAACAAGTAAACAAACAAACAAGTTAACAAACAAGTAAACAAACAAGTAAACCAACAAGTAAACAAAAAAGTAAACAAACAAGTAAACTAACAAGTAAACTAACAAACAAGTAAACAAACAAGTATACAAACAAGTAAACAAATAAGTAAACAAACAAGTTAACAAACAAAAACAAACAAGTAAACAAACAAACAAGTAAACAAATAAACAAACAACAAGTAAAACAAGTAAACAAACAAGTAAACAAATATGTAAACAAACAAGTAAACAAGCAAACAAACAAGTAAACAAACAAGTAAACAAACAAGTTAACAAACAAACAAGTAAACAAACAAACAAGTAAACAAACAAACAAGCAAACAAACAAACAAGTAAACAAACTAACAAATAAATAAACAAACAAATAAATAAATAAGCAAATAAATAAGCAACTAAATAAAATAGGCAAGCAGCGGTTATCTATTAATTTATTAAATGAAAACGATTTACACCACTCTGGAAGTAACTATAAACAAATAAACAAACAAATACATAGATAAATAAAACCTTATAAACAAATAAACAAACAATTTAACATACATAATTATAAACAAACAAATGAACGAATAAACAAATATGCAACAAATCAAACAAATGAACGAATAAACAAATATGCAACAAATCAACAAAATAATAAACAAACAAATAAACAAACAATAAATAAACAAACTTATGAAAATAAACAAATAAACAAATTAATTAACAAAAATAACAAATAAATAAATAAACTTTTTATATAAATAAACAATATAATTAACAGAAAGATAAACAAATTAACAAACTTTTAAACAAAATAGCAAACAAAAGATAAACCAATAAAATAAACCTTTAAACAAACAAATAAATAATATGATTAACGAAAAGATAAACAAACATATTAACAATAAAGTTATAAACAAATCAACAAACTTATATAATCAAATAAATAAATATAGAAATAAATAAATAAATAAATAAATGATTAATTGATCAATACATAAACAAATAAATAAATAAATGAGCAAAAGGCAAGCAAGCAGCCGTTATCAATTAACTTATTAAATGAAAACGATTAAATAAAGAAATAAATAGATAAAAAATCATTAATTGATAAATAAATACATAATATATACAATCAATTAATTGATAAACAAATACATAAACAAACAAATAAATAAATAAATAAATAAATAAATAAATAAATAAATAAATAAATAAATAAATAAATCCAAATAAGGTTAATCATCCACAGTAAAGTGCTCAACCAAGAAGGGAGCTGGAATACATTTAAAATAGACTTGGTGATTTAAAGCATTATTTACAATAATTGTTTCATGCAGGCCAGCCGAAGCCGACCTACACTCATCAGAATGAAGAAATAAATAAAAATAAGCCTAATAAATAAAGAAAACAATTCATCCTATATAAATATACAATTTAATTGATAAATAAATAAATAAATAAATAAATAAATAGATAAATAAGTAGGCCTAAATACCAAACCAATACCAAAAATACCTACGGTACTGCACAAGTTTCAAAAAATATTGTTTTCATTTAGGGCCTATGCATAATTTTGACTAATAGCTTGAATAGTATACTAAAAAAGCCTATAAATAGGGAGATATCAGTTTTATTTGCGTAAATGTAATCCCCCTCACCTCCCATCATCCAGTTAGGCCTACCTTCGCTTCGTTTTATTAACAAAATAATATTAAAGGGGCACTTCGTGATCCACAGCCTCATCCCCACTTTTTCTCAAAAAAAGTTGAGATTTTTATATCACTGGAAACCTCTGGCTACATAATGTTTATGTACAAAATATTTCTTGCAGATTAATTCGTTTAGCAAAGATATCGTGAAATTTGAATTTCGTTCTGGTGCACCAGAACGAAATTACAACGTATTGTCTATGGAGCAGTGTAATACACATAATCATGCATAACTCGCAAACGCAATATCGGAATCAACTGAAATTTTGGGAATATGCTTTTTTCGTGGATATGTACTGACAAATGTCATAAAAAGAGGATGCTAGGATCACGAAATACTCCTTTAAATAATGAAATATTATTATTTCATCTTCAATCACGCATAGGCCTATTAAAACTAAAAAGAAGCATTTTATTCCGGGATTTTATTTTGATTATTAATATTATAAATCCAGGCAGGAAGATCCAGGGTTCATATATCATATTAAATTATGGCCGGTAGGTTAATGGCAATAATAAATTGTGGCCATAAATATTGTATTTGTACTTGTAGGCTACTGGCTACTCGTAGGCTACTGGCTACAACATCAACATCAAACTAAATTTCCCGCGAAATGCACGCAATGTAGCAATGTTTCGCGATTCGTGCATGACACCGTGATTTATTTATAGACTGCATGCACCGCGCGCTAGACTTGTGAAATGAATCGTACTTGTGCCGTGTGCAAATTTAGGGGAGTAGGTCGAGATTCAGTTTATTGCCTGGTCAACTGACAGGGTTATGCAGGAAGTAAATACCAACAATTACTCATATACTAGTATTTGGGCAGGTAACCTAGTCCTTACATATCACAACGTTCTTTTAGATGGTCAGGACCTTGGCAAGTTAGACAATTTTGTTTTTATGGATTATGTTATGCCAGATGTGCTGTTAACCCTTTAAGAGGTATAATTGATCAAACTGTGGATTAATATTTATCAAAGTACTGAATAAATAAGTTATATGACTGTTTACTAAGGGCTGTGTAAAAATAAGAGATTTCCATGACTTCAGGGCTGAATGAGCCTAAATTGAAGGCAAAAACTTCCCGTTTCAAAAGTCACAAACTAGGCCTATGCTTGTCACAAAAGTTGATTCACGGCTTCTTACTAACGGGGTTACTATGGAAAACCCCATGTGTTTGAGTGCCGTTTAAAATCCTCACCAAGTGAACATTTACTGTAATGTGTATCGATTCTTGATCATTCAGCCATGCAAATCCCCTTGGTGCAGAGTTCAGCACAGTGAGTTGTAAGATGGCCAGTTCCATTCCTTGTCCCAATACGCCTTGCAGTTAACAAGCATAGGCCTACTTTGTGACTTTTAGAAAGGGCAGTTTTGGTCTTCAATTTGGGTTCATTCAGCCATGAAGTCATTGACATCTTTCATTTTCACAAAACACTTAGTAAACAATCATATAATTATTTCTAAGTAAGTTTTATTGGTACAAAGTTAGAAATAAATAAATAAATCAGTATACAAACATTGCTGGTTAGCTTCAATTTATATTCGCTCTCCTGTGCCATTGAAAGCAAAATATTGTGCTGTTTTATGAAAAATAAAAGATGGCTAACTGACACCGTGAAAAAAAGATAATTAGGACTAGCCAAAGTTGTATGATGCATAATAGGCCTATCCAAACTTGAAATGTGGGATTGGACCAAATGGGATTGGACCAAGTGGGAATAATCCAAATAACATACCATGCATGACTTGTTTGATTTACCAGAGAAACCTGGCGGCCAAGGACATCCTTCACCAGCAACTGAAAGTGTCGGTAAGGTTTTATTTAGGAAAATCGCAATATATCGATAAATAATTCAATTTATTATTATTTACCCTCTTTCATCTTGCATGAATCTTTTTTTTGTTTTTTTAGTTGTGATTTTACCGGACACAGTAATATAACTAGACTGGCTCGCAGTCTGATTTTTTTACTATTTTCTTTTTGCCTCTCAATAAGAAACAAAATAGGGTGCACAACTTATAAGTTCCCCCTAATGCTTTTTGAAATAAATCGAAAATTATTTAACGAAATGTAAAATTGTAAAAAGTTATGAGTACCCTTATTTGTTTTACAAATCTGGGCCAATTTGTAGTGTCACACATCATTGCGTTTGGTCACAATGGTTCATTATGTAAAAAAGGGAGTTTTAAAAGTTGCACCTGAGTCCATTGGAGTCAATTGTCAAACCATACAGTATGTTAGGTATGTAATGGAAATAAAACTTAAAGTCTAGGTCTTAGTAGAGGATGTGTCCTCCTGCACTGTTGACAAGTGCATTGCAACGCCGCCGCATGATGTTTATTAAATTCCGGACCCGTTGCTGGACCATGTTGTTCCATACATGTTGGATTGCTCGGGTTAGCTCTTGCAGTGTTGTGTTTTCATTGATAAGGTTTTTACCATTTTTAACATATCCCTTCCATCTCAGCCATTTATCATTAAAAAGAAAAGAATTAAACACCTGCTTTGCTTTTGAAAAAGAAGAAGAATACCAAGATTAAGTTTTCTTTTACAAACACATGAATATCCCTGGCCAACTGTATTGTTTAAGAATTGAGTCCTATGGACTCAGATGCAACTTTTAACACTGTTTAAAACGGTTTTTGTTTTACATAATGAACCATTGTGACTGAACGTAATGACGTGTGACGCTGAAATTTGGTCCACATATGTAAAACATTTTACAGGTTTGCATTTCTTCAAATATTTTTCGATTTATTATAAAAAGTATTTAGGGAGGAACTTATAAGTTGTGGACCTATATGATGGCACTATAATCATCCATTCTCCCCAGCTCCCCGCCGATAACCGCGAGATTCGAGTGGGGAAATCAGACTGCAAGTACGTGAGTGTATGGGAGTCGGGACAAAAATATGCCTCAATACTTGATACAGCATGTCAGTAGCGTAGCCAGTAGGCAAAGGGTAGAGGGGGGGTGGGGCAGAGTGCCCCTGACAAAAATGTCAGAAAAAAGTGCACCTCTGACAAAAAAGGAGGAAATCAGGAGGGTAAAGGAAAAGAAAAGGAAAGGGGCAAGGAGCCCCTTTTCTACCAAAATTCAGTCCGATCGTGGGCCAAAATAGTGTAAAACACAAATTGTTTGCGGGCTACGGCGCACATTGTAAATATAAAGCCATTTCCATCCTGAGGATAGGCAAAAACAGTGTAAAATACCACTGTCCGTTGTCCCATTAAAAGCTTTTTAAAGCTCGAAAAACAAACAGTCTTTATGTATTGTATGATGCTACTGCAATTTCTGTCGTCTGTGCCCCCGAAATTTTATTTTGCCCCCCCCCCGACCTAAAAAGGTGGCTACGCCCCTGCAGCATGCGTCATGGGAAGGACATATTGGCCGATGAAATTCTAGATAACCTGAGGCATAATTACTTATTCATTGTCAGTCTTTTTTTATTAATGACAGTATCATTACAATGAGCACAAGTTATACAATAATTCACCCCACGCTCACCCGATACACACATATGTACACCTAACACATTGTGTCCATACGGGTCGCATGGGCACGGTAAATGCCGTGCTGGGATGGATTTGCTGTATTACAGCATACGTATGGGCACGGTGTACCCCGTCGTCAAAATACGTAGTACGTATTTTAAAATTGTAACATAATTAATAACCTTAACCTAAAACCATAAACCTGACCCTAACCCTAACCCTAACCCTAACCCTAAACCCTAAACCTTAATCCTAACCCTAACCCTAAACCCTAACCTTGAACCCTAGACCCTAATCCCTAACCCTAACTCTACTTTACTTTTTACCCCATAATTTCCCTCATTCTTCAAGCCCTGCCCTCTTTCGGGGGCTAATTTATATTTTAAGAGCTTGTTGGATACCAATATTTCGCGGTTAGTGCTTCTTTGTAGCCCTGCGGGTCAAACTAGTTGGATATCCACATTTCGCGGTTAGTGGTTCCTTTTTTTAACGTCACGTAGCCACCACAGCCCCATACCTTACTTCGATTTTTAACTAATAAAAATAATAGTTTCCATATTCTATGTGTCAACTGTTAAAAATACGTACTAAAGTGAATTTTAACCAACAGAGGGCGCTATCACTGTACTACATAGTATCCACCCCAGCACGACCCGTATGGACATAACGTGTTACGTGTACATATGTGTGTACTGGGTGCACCGTTACGTAAAAAAACTTCCAGATGTTTTTATTTTTTGAAATGTTCCTACTCGTTTGTCATGATAGCAAGAGATAGGCAAAGGAAAATGTTTTTTTTGTGCGAATACTTTTCATATTTATTCAAGAATATTAAAATATTAGATATTTTCTGTAGAACTATTTTGCTCGCGCTCTAAATTTGCTTTGAGCTTCACAGCACCTAAATGACAATAATCCAGGCTGGCACGATTTTTTGCAGGAGTTGCTATAAAATAATGGAATAAAATTGCTACATCGTGTTGTGCACTTGGGCAAGAGCCTCTCTCTACCTAGGGGTAAACAGGGGGAGTTGTTATGAATGTTGTCGATTGAGCGCCACCCAAGGGTATAAGCATGCTTTGGGCATTGCATGGCAGCTGACATATATTCTAACGGCAGCGGAATAAATGTAAAGCGCTTTGATACACGTGAAAGGCGCTGTATAAATGCCAACATTTATTTTACAGGAACACATTCTTTTTAAACGCCTTTATTCAGACATGTCTTACCTATAATGTGCAGTTGTATTTTTATACCCTTTTTTATAATGTATTCGTCGATGACATCATTTAACAGAAATCGAGAGTCTTCATTGTTCAAAAACATGTCATGAATTATTCAACATTTTCGATCTTAAAAGTAATTGTGATTAATTAAATAATGCCACCCAGAACTCATTTTTCGATAGTAGATGTTATCACCGAAGTTGCGGCCAAAAACTAGGGTCGTCTGAGGACAATTACCGAAGAAGTTGCTTGATGACCCGATCCCAAACATTTTATCTGATTAACTCAAATTGAAACGCGGTTGTCGGCTTGTACCCATACTGCTTTTTTGACTCACGTTCAAACCAACGGGGTTCACGGTCTAAAATTACAACGTCGTCAATGTCAAAACTGTGACCACTGCCATCAAGATGTTTACAGACGACTGAATTGTTGCCACTTGAACTTGATCGTCTATATTGAAACATGCAACTCTGCAGGGTTTTGCCGGTTTTGCCAATGTAAAGTTATTTGCACTCCTGATCTTCAGCGCACTGGACACCGTAAACTACACCACTTATGCGACCAATGTGTCATTGTTATTGTTCTAGGTAGAAGAGGTTGAGCCCAATACGTATCAAATTGTTACGTACTGGGCTTTTGTTAAGTATTGGGCTCTTACAAGCGTCTTTCTCACCACGAGTATGGCCATGGTCAGCAAGCAACTTCCTCGGCGATTGACTTCGGACGTCCCTAGGTCATCCACGCAGCTGAAGGTTTAGGCCGCGATGCACACCGACATCGCATGGATAATAATTACTTGGTACAGCAGAGATACTAAAATAAATACCCGGGATCGATACACGTGAATGTGCTATGCACGAGACGATAAATATTTGGATACCGGGGTAGAAAATGATGAATATCTCCCGTAATTTTTTTGTTCTAAAGAAGCAATATTTAGATCCTTGCACTTGAACATATGGTTCGAAAGGATATGATAGCTTGAGTATTGAGAAAGAAATTGGTGAATTTAGATTGAGATTGAGAGGAGGAAAAAGAAAATCATGAGATTGCGAGGCACTATATACAATCATTATATTATACATATGACAAAACATTTTTTTTTACTTTACATGGCGATTAAACCGAAATAGTGTTGCTCTTGCAAGCTATAATTATAATGATCTCAATATTGTTTTTAATTCTGCTTTTTTAGAACTAAAAAATATGACGAGTACCCAGAATAAAGTGGGTGAACATGGTGCGACACTGGAGCTTCAGAAAATCAAACTAGAGATTCCACCGGGAGCATTCAATACACCAGTTATAACTAAAATGTCGATGTATCTAGAAGGAGAAGATCACCCTCCCCTTGACGATCGCCTGATGATGACTCCTACTATCACCATATGTGGACCACATGGTACCGAGTTCAAGAAGCCAGTGACTTTGCATCTTCCTCATTCTAGTAGAGATTTAAATGACATTCAATTGTGGGCTAAGCCAGAGATAGGGACTGAAGGTAAGTTTAACCTGTTAGTAGGCGTGTTAATAAAATTCAAGTGATTCAAAATCACATTAGGCTGTAATTAATTCAAGCCAGAGATAAACATGTCAGTGAAATGATGAACTATTAGAGACCAGTAACAAATTATCTTCGGTGAAAATCAGAGGGGTACAAAAAGGGGTTATCAAAACAGGAATGATTGCTTTGGAGAGGGCAACAAAAGTCACTAAACTTATATCTATAAAATGTTACATACATAGAAGGTTGCCTAAGAAAAAGATTGAGTAAGATGTATTATATTAGGGACAAACAACATGAGCTTCAATGAAGTAACCAACGAAGGACTTTAAACTATGAACAACAATAGACACAAACCAGTCAATGACTTGCAAAATTTAGGCGCTTGGAAAGCAACCATTAGATTTCAATGCCTGAACAGGATTGATCATGTCTCACCTCCTTTTTCAACCAAATCGAACGGTAATAACACTTGTAGTGAGGGATTAATATTTAACCACAAATTGCCTGAGCCAAAAGTCACTTCTGGGAACTAAATACCACACAGGGTCATTTTATGTAACTCATTGACCCATTTGTGCTATATACTTCCTCTAGCTATAATGACAGCTGGTGATCTGGTCGGGGTCTCCTCGTCAGTCCGAAAAACCGTCAATCCGAACCATCGTCAGTCCGAATTTTTAGGGTTAGGGTTAGCGTTAGGGACCCTAACCCCTAAAAATTCGGACTGACGGTGGTTCGGATTGACGGTGTTTCGGATTGACGGGGTGTACCCATCTGGTCAACTCATTGACAGATACCAACCTCAGGAAGAGTTTAATTTTTGATCAATTGGCTTTAGGTGGTGACACCTAATGACCAGCAAACATGACATTCATGTTAGGATCTAGAACATGGTAAGCGTTCAACAAGTTGTGTGAGATCTGGAAGTCCCACCTTGCTCCGACTACTCATACATGATACATGTCCACTTGCCAACTGTATTCAACCTCACACATACATGTACACACTTTACACACGGGAACTGGAATCAAAATACTAACTGTATGGCATTTCATTCACAAACTTTCTTCCTGCACATACAGCCTCCCCAAATAATTGATTCACATGATCATGCATGTTCACGCACAGGGGTGTAGCAATATCCTCGAAAGGCATGGAAAAGGAGCAGTGCGGGCCCTTTTAACATCTCCTTTATCAGTTTTTTTCATTTCGCTCTTGTAAATTATTTTACTTTTTAGTTAGGATGAAATAGTCATTTCATTATAATTTAGAACCAAATTCGGTGAAAATCGCATGTTCGTAGAATTTTTAGCTGGAAAATCAATTTCGCGTATACTTTTGTGCATAGCCAGATTTTCCCAAGTTTGCATAGGCGCCCTCACATTATGACGTCATAGCGGCATTATGTAGCGAATGTATATAATGTACTTATTTTGGTATCACTGGATAGAGAAGACCCATAGCTATACATTGGTTGCAAATATTATGGTATATAATGTTTATAGTTGAAAAAAAAAACCTCTTCGTTGTCCGTGTTACAAAATATGATTCAGTTCTTCTAGGGTTAACTACCATAGCAATAGGCGGAAACATTTTTGAATTTATCGCCATGTACTGCAAGCAGGTTGCATTCATCACCTGTGTATGTCTATAATTATAGACTAAATACAAAAATAATAATTTTACAGTTACGAGAGTGGTCAGCATGATATGAATATTCTATAGAATTACGATCCAAGCCTTTTTCCCTGTTCTGTGGCATCTATGGTTCAATGTAGAGATACCGCGTGAACGTACTAGTGCAGGGCGATATATTCAAATCAAAAATTGTTTTTACCTATTGCTATGGTAGTTAATCATGTTACATCATCACTTCTACGGCGAATATTAATGCACATCAAACAACAAACAAATACAGAATACTACAACACAAAGTGTGCACATACTGCAGCATTGATTACAATTAAAACATTGTTGACACATTAGACACTTCACCCTGAGCTTGATTAAAAAAGAGGCATAGGGCTGTAACGAAATCGAGATGTTGTGATTTTAAAATGGGAAACAGAAATTATGTGAAAATAATGATTGTTGGAGTAATTGGCCGTCATAGTACACCGTACATTACGAAGGTTCCTGCCATGAGATTCAAAACGGTTGGTGGGAGCAGATGTTTACATATTATCTGATAGACTAATGGCAAATTTCAAATTCTTTCTAATTCGTTTCTCTGTTTCTCTGTTTACCGGTAATACCTGAATGCCAAATAGCAACAGAATATTCAAGGACTGAGATAACTCTTTAGAACTACTCAGTGAGCTCCTTTATGTCAAAGCCAATTTTATTAAAGGAACAGAGCATAAAAAGCCCCTATTGGTTGCCAGAGGCATATTGTTGATCTTTATATCCCACTTTAGGTTATTTTGCACCCATAAGCCAAGAAGTGTGATGAAGAAATGATGTGCTGCTGGGTGAATAGGAGTTGTATACTTGTGTAAACCTACATAGCTGTGATCAGGCGCGGATACGGGAGGGGTGTCGCACATAGCATTAAATTGCAAGCTTAAGTAGCCCGTGACATATAAAAGCCGCAAAGCCGGATCGATAGTTGTTGGCCAAATTGTCTTTCTTTTTAACGGCTGTGTGTTATGGAATAAAAACAACAACTGCTAAGCAATCCATTGTGTGTTGAGGTGGTGTGTGGGTGTGTGTGTGGGGGGGGAGGGTGTGGGGTGTGTGTGGGGGGTGTGAGGGTATAACCCTAAAAGTGTTAATGGTCATTATGTGCTTCTAAAAACCCATGCCAACCAAACCTAAAGATAACATTCTTTGGGTAAGGGATATCAGGTGAATGACGTTACAGGTCACAAAGGGGTCAATTAAGGTTATTATTGATTTAAGTTCAGGAAAGGGGAAATTGGTCTGCTTTGAAAAGGTATACTTTAATGTCCGTTTTACTTGGTGATAATAATATCTGGGTAGGGGAGTGAAGATGTTTAAGGTGAAAGGTCTTACAGGGGTCAATTTGTTTTAATAATTGTTCTGATAGGTAGACACGCACATGAGGAGGAATGAAACATGCTACAAATCAAGCGTAGGTCAAAAGACCAATAATAATGATCGCAACAACCTAAAAGCACGCAAACCGAGAACCGCAAAATTCTACTAGTTTCACTGTAACATTAAAACAATTATTGGTGCACCAGCTGACTTAAATTGTGGACCTTAATTCATTTTGAAAAGCGCACAACGTAACGAAACCAGTTTGAATAGGCGAGAATTACCGTTTGAATCTTCGGTTTGAATCGGCGAGAATTACCGTTTGAATCTTCTTTTTAACCCTGTTAATCCCTTGATAATGAGCTCAAGTACAACCTGTCTCAAAATAAAAAGTGAAAAACGCCCTCTTTGGCAGTTAGGAAATACTGTTGTGACCTGATACTTACATCAACGTCAAGGGCGCATTCTTAGCTCTCAAGCGCCGTTTGTTCTGTTCAATTTGCATGTTTAATCTCGAGATATTTTTAGTAAACAACGAAAGGGTAAAATCACAATTGTGCCACTTTTACAAGGGAAGAGGGCTGTGCATGTAAATCAATGATAGCATCAAGTTTATCAAGAGTTTCTTCGTGAAATCTAAAGAATGCATCGATTACACAACAATACAAAATTGTTTTTACTGTTTTATCACGATACAGGTATAATGATCCTCTTTTTCCACTTAAAACAGATTAAAAGATAAACAAATATATTTCACATTTGCTGTCAAGTTAAATACATGTACATGTCAATGATTTTATCATGGAAATAATACTGTTCTCTTTATCAATCAAGACTTGTTGAAAGACAAACAAATATTGCATACTCTGTTAAAATTCATTGATGATTTTCATCAAATCATAAGTACAAATTATAATATTTCCGAGTGTGCAGCAGCTGAATCCGACATTGCTTGAAATCAACAGTTTAGTCAATTTTGCAGTTTGGTCTTTAACATTATTGTTCTTGTACATGGGTCACAGAGCCTCGTCTCCAATACAATTACATACTGAGCAATTGTTACATAATCATTTCTAATCATTCAAATGAGTATTCTTTTATTAATTGTACTGTACATGTATATTTGGATAGTTTTCTAAAGGTGGCACAAAAGGGTGTTCATACATTTGTGTTCAGTGAAACTGATCTCTAGATTGCCGAATTCAAAATGATTGAAACAAACGGCATTTGAGAGCTAAGACTACGCCCTTGATGTTGATGTAAGCATCATGTCACAAGAGTATTTTAACTGCCAAAGAGGGCCAAAGAGGACGCAGTGTCATGCACATATCTACAGGAAAACAAAGCAAAATAAGCAATAAAAATTAATACGGGAACAGAGAAGTAAACGATGCGATGTAGACAGACTTTCAATTTGTAAATTAAAAAGCACTATCGGAATACCAATACTAGTATCTTAATGGGAAGAAGAAATCGGCAGAAGAAAAAAAAGAAAAAGTAAACGACGAAGAAAGACATTCATTTTTGCATTCAAGCTACAACATATAAACAACATTGGACTTACTAGAGCAAAAAAAAAAAAAGTAAACAACGTAGAAAGGCTGCCAGTTTGTAAAATTAAAAAGCACTAACATAATGGCCATACTAATTCGGAAAAAATATGAAAGACGAAAAAGTAGAAAAACTAAACGATGTAGGAAGACTTCATTTTTAATAAAACTTTTAAAAACCCACAACATTTACAAGTTTTATATTCATCTTAATCTTAAATCCCTTTGATCTTGGTGTGATTGGGGGTGTAGGGAACGATAAAATAGTAATTCAGTATGGTATCTATCGCCATACTAGTGTTAAGTGATTCTTCCCGTTTAGTGATCGATCCCATTTATTCAGCTAGTGTATATAAACATGCAATAAATACCACACAGTCCTTTTGTGTTGTGTCCGTTTTGTTTTGCTTTTAAAAAAAATTTAATATCCTTTTTTTAATAATATTTATGTTAGCTTCTCTGTTAGTTTAAAAAATCAGAGACATGTCGAGGACCAAAACCAAAAAAAAAGAAGTAAAACATAACAACAACAAATGAAGAGCTTGTTTCCAAACCATGTTAAGTCCACAAACACATGTGTCTGATTTACCTGTGCGATATTGCAATGGTTTGTGATGATGGGTATAGTAATTTCAGTTGGATGCACCATTAAAAAGCAAACAGTGGATGGGTGCACAGTAACAATACTGTGTGCGGCCTTTGTTTCCCAAATGAGAACAATTGTCTGCATATTGTTTAGTAGCATTGTTGTGGTAAATAATGGCTTTTTGATGGTACAACTCATTGTTGCTAATGTCAAACTTATCACAGTAATTGTGATTGTATCACACAAGTAAATGAGAAACAATGGGTTGTGGACTTAACATTGTTTGGAAACAAGCTCTTCAAATACTAACTATATACATTTTTGGACAAAAACAACTACCTTTTCAGGTGAATGGGAGAAACTGCCATCAACATATACAGAAGCTGGCAACGCAGCAGGCTGGTTAGAAGAGGTTACATCACAATACGTAATCATTAAAGTCATACGAGCCATCTCCGTTACTGCAACTACGTCTGGAGATCAGGTGAGGCGGATGCTGATGTTTATGAGACCAAATCCCAAGAATCCGTCAACAAAACATGTAATCATCACTGCTTATGCTGTTCAAGAGCACTGGGTTGATGTAAGTTTTGTATTCTGTATAGTCATACCCAGCAAACACAAACATGTTTTTTAAAACGTTTTAAACATGTTATATATTGGGTTCTGGTTTAGATGAAAACGTTTTAATAACATTAAATGGCGGGTTATATAAAGGTCATATATAGAAACGTTTTAAAACGTTTTGTATGAAAACACACTACGTCAATATGTTCAAAATGTTATAGTAAAACATTTTACCCACATATTTTGCCAAGTATTTTGTGAACACTTAAATAACATTATATTAGAATAGTTGCAGTACGTTACATCAACAAATGTGTTTGAATGTTATGAAAATGTTTTATACCCTTCATATGTCCATTATACAGGGTGAGTCAAAAAAAGTGCAATAGAGCAACGAATACATATTTATGTAAGAACCATTTTTGAACTTTCAAATTATTGAAAATTTCTATGCCACACTCAAAAATCACCTTCTGTGAAAAAATGAAGTGAATTTCAACTATCGTTTAATTTTTATGAGTCCTTTTGCTGCGATACCCAATTTCATTATTTGTCCAGGAGGTACCATGTATTTTGAATGAGAGCACACAATTACACGATTAAGGCAACAGCTTTGAAACTGACTTAAATTTAAATAAGGTTGATTTTTGCGTTACTTTGATTTCTTTTTTCTGTTCAAACGAACTTTCTAGCATTACTTTAAGTCCTTCATACCTCACTCGACTCCAACTCCAGTGGTTTTTTTTTAAATCCCAATATGTCCAACTTACTGGATATTTTATAATTCACTCCACTTCAATTTGCGCGCATTTCATTTGATATTTGAAAAGCCCGTCTACAAATTTGTATGTTTTTGATAGAGAATAAACATCTTTAAAGTAAAGGTAAAATGAAAATAACAACAAATAATGTTTCTTCTTCTTAAACAAGACCAAGGGCAATAACACTTTGGGTGCTCCTTTTTATTTCAATGCCAATGAGGTTAAGAAAATGGCAGTTGTTCTAAATTTACCTTACACAGAGTCGGCTGACATTCAAATTTTAGATGCCTCTTGGACAAACATTAAAATTGGGTATCGCTATGAAATGTGTCATAAAAACAAAACGGTAAGTGCTAATTCCCTGATTTTTTCACACAAGGTCACTAATGGATATATCATTCATAAATTGTTTAAAAACCTAACAGGTTCAACTCGGTTTTTAAATAAAAATGGATTCTTGTCTCTATTGCACTTTTTTTGACTCACCCTGTATAACCTGACATTTAAACGATTTCTAGCAACCTTTTCTAACCTTTTGCGAATGATGTCGAAAACGTTTTGCGTTTGCTGGGTAGTTATACTATAGCGCACACTCTTGACCGTGTGCGGGGACATTGCAATTATGACTGGATAGCAGTTCGTCAAGTTCGTCACTTTGTTATTCTATCATTGCATGGAGTATCTGTCTTCTAAGCTGTAAAATGCTGATATAGCCTGTATAGTAATATTTAATCAAAGCTTAGCAATTGTTCCTACAACATATTATAATGTGCCTCATTTTAAGTTCCAAAGATACATACACATATTTGTGTATAATAAATGTGAGTAATTGAGACCACAATATCCATGGTGGGTTTCGAAATTTCCTAGTTCATAAACATACACATGATATGTTTTCATTGGAGATTAAAACGGTCAAAATTCCCAACCTTATTAGACTTAGTAACTGTTCGAGTATTCCTTTCTGTTTATGTCTCGTATGGTATCAATAATTTGTATCTGCTCTTTTTCAACTTGTTCATGAACATACGTAATAAACACATCCCAGAGAGTAATTCCCCCCTTAAGGGGTGGGGTATGAACGTTTGGACAGTATTTATTGCGGGACATTAGAGAGCACATCAGGCATATCGAATTGCATTCTGAATACGAAGAATGTCCTTCTGATATCAAATAATTTTGATTTTTTGAAATTCGCAATGTAATACACATTTTTTGGCAAATTATTAAAAATTGATATTTTTGATATTTAACAGCACTCGAAGTAAACTTTATAAATCTGATGATTTATACTTAAAGTGTATGTAGGTGGGATGAAAAGCCGACGATCAATTGAAAATTTTGACCTTTCGTATTGAAGATATGGATTTTTTCCCAAAACACACAAAAAAAATAGGAATTTTGGGGAAAAAATCCATATCTTCAACATGAAAGGTCAAAATTTCCAATTGATCGTCGGCTTTTCCTCCCAGCTACATACACTTTAAGAATATATCATTAGATTTATAAAATTTACTTCGAGGACTGTTATATATCAAAAATGTGAAAAATATCAAATTTTAATAATTTGTCATAAAATTTGTATTATATCGTGAATTTCAAAAATGAAAATTATTTGATACCAGAAAGACATTCTTCGTATTCAGAATGCAATTCGATATGTCTGATGCTCTCATGTGCAACAAAAAATACTGTCGAAACGCTCAAAACGCTCATTCCAGATCCCTTAACCTTATGAATGACCATTATTTCAAAACGGTTGATCGTATTGGTTGGTTGAACGGTTGACACCTCATTTGTTGTAATAGTCCTAATATTGATGTCGCAACGTACCTTTAAATGAAAGCAACCCAAAATGTTAAAAGTTGCAGCAAAATCATATTGACTGGCATTCAGTATCCATGGACATTGATGTTTGTGGTGTCACCTCTGATGAATTCTTTCTTCATGAGGGCGTACCTCAGGGATCCGTATTGGTTCCACTCATATTTACCATGTATACTGCCCCACTAGGTGACATCATTTCATCCTATGGGTTGAGTCATATGATTTATGCTGATGACACACAGTTGTATATAGTTCATGATCCATCCAAGCGTAGTGAGAGTATTGATATAATTGAACGGTGTGTTTCAGATATTAAGGCATGGGCAGTTACCAATTAGCTAATGCTGAATGATAGTCTTGTGGAACAACTTGCCTATACAACTCAGATCTGCAGATTCCATCAATAATTTCAAGAGTATTTTAAAAACTCCCTTTTTACCAATGCATTTAGTGATGTTTCTTAAACTTTTAAATTTGTGTACCTTTTAACCTAGTCTCATGAGTTTTATGGTATCAGTTGTATATTTTTGATATAGTTGAAATGTATTTGTGCATTTAATCTTTGTAGTTTTGGTGTTTTTAAATATATTGTAAAGCGCATTGAGATTTTGTATGTAATGGGCTATATAAGAAATAAATATTATTATTATTATTATTATTTTGAAACTAACTTTAGCACTGAATGGACAACTTGCAATTAGGCTCTTGTTGAGATTGTAATCTTTATGTGTCAATTTAACATTACGTGAATAATAATCACTTATGTGATTAATGACATTTCTTATTCATTATCACGTGGATAAAACTACAAGAATAACCCAATGAGAGCTATACAGATGTTCTTCAATGAATACTGAATACAATACAACTTTCAAATCTTGGGCTACGTTCATTCAAATGTACGCTGCGGCATCAATCATATTGCGACTATTGGACAATAAGGCATCATAATGCGCTGATATATAAATTCTGCTTCGAATGCGTATCCAAATTCGGGATACGATCAACCGTTTTGGAATAATGGTCATTCATTAAAGGCGGTAATTACCTTTTGGAATATGTTTAAATGTTTTATTGGAGATTAAAATGTTCATATTTTCCTTACCATTTACACCTCGTACATGACGAGTATCCTGTCTGTTGTCTCGTATGGTATCAACTATGGTACCGGCTCATTTAAACTTTTAAATATACAGTACACTTTTTGTTTGTTTTCGGCATTTATTTTAGATTAAAATTATCAAATATTTATATCTGGAAGAGTATCATCTCCTGTTTGTATTGTACCTGGTCATTTCACCTTTTAAATAGCATATCATGCTGTCAGAATTTATTGTGCCTTAAAATGCTACTTGTTAAAATTTGGTTCGTTTCAGGTCATAAAGACACAAAGAAAGGACGAAGAAGACAATTCTATTCTCTGTGCTGAACCGACACCATTTGTAATTGAATCAAACCCCAGCTCCGCATCAAATGGCCTAGAACTTAAAATAACTAAAACCTATCCGGAATCGGGTTGGACAGGCAAACAAGTCGAGGTAGGTGTATAAATATTGTAAATTAGAACCATAGATTGTTTCGTGCATTCTGGTCGCAGTGATGATGTTTTACCTTATAAATATATGGCGGTTTAGACCTGAAAAGTCCACCCAACACCTCTTAAGTGAAGTCACTAATGCAACACAATATCAATCACTGAAATAAAGAGTATTCCATTGATTTATTGTTTACACTACTACATCTTTGGCTGGCATAATTAAATAAACAATTGTGGACCTCATTTACCAAATTCTAAACTTCCTGATACGATCTGAACAATATTGTCATTTTCTCAACAAACAAAAAATGGTTTATCATTTGGCAAATACATCATCACAGAGCATAACGACAGAAAATAAAATGTGAATAGCATGAAACTCAATGAGCGGAACTGACACAGAGCTTTGGAAGCACAAAAGAGGATTGTCACCAAAAGGTGCAGGTTGTTTTTTTTACATAAAGTGTTTAGAGTTGGTGAAGGCGTCTATGAAGTTAGACGCTGATTGATGTTTTTATCAGTGCAATGACTCCCTGTGACTTGATTTGTAATGCATTATAATTTTATTTATTTATAATGTATATTTTTTTTATCATATGTGCTGTAATATTTTTATGTGAGTACTGAATAAATATGAATATATGAATGAATGACTAACAAGAGGGCCTTGAAGAGAATGAACTAGAATTCGCTTACGAACTGGAGGCATGTGGAGCGCGGAAAGCATGTTATATCTTTATTATCAGGTTTCACCTAAAATTAATTCAAATCTAACGGTTTTCTCCGTTTCAATATTTCGCCAGAAAATAAGCTACAAAAAACTTCAAAAAGATGGTGAAATTTCTCAATGTCAGTTTTCCTTCGAGAAGTGCGGTGAACACATTAATCACTTACGTGGAAAATACAATGTGACGCAAGACGGCGAGGATCTCATCACAGACTACAACTTCGACATGGATATGTTTTATGAGCCTGACAGTGAGTATTCCTTCTCCTTATTATGAAATCAACTTGTAAAAGACTTCCGTTCCTAGGCGATATTTGAAAATAAGATGAGAAACTACTTTTTGCAGATCATTTGAAAAACGTGCTTTAAAATCACTGAATTTTAGGGGTTGATGTTTGAAATTGTATATCATCTCTTATTATTTGACATTAATGCTGAAATATTATATAGGGGAAAGAATAATCACGCATCGCACACTAGATTAAACATGAAATTACAAGTAGAAACATAACATGCATAGGCAGCTAAACCATTGTAAAAACTCCGGACATACCTGTCTATGCGGGGACTTGAACTCCAGACCTTTCGCTTGTGGAACGAGCGCTCTAACCACTGAGCTATACACAGACTGTCCCTGATAAACATGACTCAAGTCTGATACTTATATTATGGATATGAGCAATCAGGGCAAACAGGACCAGTGTTCGAGATCAATTAATGATGCTTAGCCACCAGCCTAATATAATCATACAAACAATGGAAGAGGCCTACGCATCATACAGGGTGAATCAAAAAAAGTGCAATAGAGCAAAGCATCGATATTTATGTAAGAACCACGTTGAACTTTCCAATTATTGAAAATTTCTATAAATGCCACACTCAGTACGCACCCGTTGTGAAAAAATTAAGTCAATCACATCTACCGTTTAATTCTTGTCTAATTTAAGTCCTTTTGCTACGATACCCAATTTCATCATTTGTCCACGAGGTACCATGTATTTTGAATGAGAGCAGACAATACACCATAAAGGCACCAGCTCTGAAACTGACTTTAACTTAAATAAGGTTGATTTTTGCGTTATTTCAATTTCTTTTTTCTGTTCAAACAAACTTTCTAACATTACTTTAAGTCCTTCATACCTCACTCGACTTCAACTCCAGTTTTTTTAAATCCCAATATACAGGGCTGTCAACTTTTGGAATTGCTTGGCGTGAGACAGAGATGTACCGGGATTTTCCGACTCAATGTTCATTTTGTACCATGATTATTTGAGCCACGGCGCTCGAGAATGTGAAAAGCGGGGGGGGGGGGTTGTAGGAGCAACAAATTATTCATGACGATGCGTGAGATTTTACTCATTTTCCAGCTTTTTGCGTGAGCTTTACTACCTTGGCGTGAGATTATACTACCTTGGCGTGAGACCGTGAGAAAGTGACCCAATGCGTGAGACTCACGGCCATTGCGTGAGAGTTGACAGCCCTGCAATATGTCCAACTTACTAGATATTTTATAATTCACTCCACTTCAATTTGCGCGTATTTCATTTCGACATTTGAAAAAAATCCGCCTACAAATGTGTATGTTTTTGATAGAGAATAAACATCTTTAAAGTAAAGGTAAAATGAAATTAACAACAAATAATGTTTTTTTTCCTTAAACAAGACCAAGCAAAATAACAATGGGTGCTCCATTTTATTTCAATGCCAATAGCAGTTGTTCCAAATCTACCTTACACAGAGTGGGCTGACATTCAAATTTTAGATGTTTCTTGGACAAACATTAAAATTGGGTATCACTATATAAAATGTGTCATAAAAACAAAACGGGAAATGCTAATTCCTTGGTTTTTTCACACAAGGTCACTAATGGATATATCATTTATAACATGTTTTTAAACCTACACGGTTCAAATCGGTTCTTAAATAAAAATGGATTTTTTTCTCTATTGCACTTTTTTTGACTCACCTTGTACAATGGAACATAGAAACATTATTACAAACTAGCGCACGGATAAAATGAATGATGCGTAATCGTTATTCTTCATATATCAATATATTTCAAATATTTTTATTAGATAACTGCAATTATATACAATATACAGAGAACGCCACATAAAGCTCGCAGAGCAGGTGGCAAATTCAAAATCAAATTACATGCAAAAAGTGAGAAACCGTGGAAAACACATGAAAAGCAAAAACTTTATACCATGGCGAAGAGCAAATCTATAGCCAAGCAAATGGCAACCAGATGAGCGAAAACAAACTAGCGCTGTACATTGACCGCGCCGACACGCATTTGCCACACAATTGTTGAGCCAATGGCAGCGCTGATGCTCAAATATTTAGCAATGGCTTTGCTCCTTCGGGTGTCAAACCCAAGTATTTTTTAACCCAGGCACCACGTTTTTGTGGACACACCCTGTAGAGCCAATGATGATGACGACGATTTTGCATGAGTAATTCGTGTCGAGAGTGATCAGTTCACACAAAGGACTTAATAAATAAATTTGGTATTATAGCATTGATCAATAAAAGCGTCGTACGGAGATGAAAATTCAACAATATATGCCCTTTTCAATTGTTCATCAAGGATGAGTAAGTCCGGTTTTTGTATGAATAACATTAAGCGCCTGTCACACTACACCGAATAGGTCTTCCGTACAAGAAACGGATGATATTTTAGTAAATCCGTTGTTGCTCGTCAATGATCGTTTTATGTTCTTTTTATGTCCTGCATGCTATCATCCGCCAAATGCGTTTCGTGTTAGGTGATGTTCGTTAAGTTCGTCGGCAAGTTTTGTAAATGCACAAAACTTGAAACGGAGTGTACCGAATTCACATGTTCGGTATTTATCCGATGTGTGTTCGTATGGTGCTGCATATTGCCGGAGTCAATTCGCTCTCCTTTCGTTCTTTGTTCGTTGCACTCGGCCCGTGTTCGTTGCAAATACGTTCCTGTTCATATTTTTGTATTCGGTGATGTACGTTGACCCAGTCCGTCTAGTGTCACACTACACCGGATCGGTCTTCCGTACAAGAAACGGATGGTATTTTAGCAAATCCGTTAGTGTTCGTCAATGTTCGTTTTATGTTCTTCATATGTCCTGCTGTTATCCGCCAAATGCGTTTCGTGTTGGTGATGTTTCTTTAGTCCGTCGACACTCCGTTTCAAGTTTTGTGCATGCACAAAACTTGAAACAAAGTGTGCTGGATACACATGTTCGGAAGTTGTCCGATGTGTGTTCGTACTGGCCTGTATATATTCCCTGGGTTTGTTCGTTATTCTTTCGTTTATATACAGCAGGTGTTTAGGAGGTTACGCAGGTGCTTGTGCCAGATGTAGGCCTATGACGAACATGTGCATCGATCATGGGGGGGGGGGGGGGGGCTTTTCTGAAGGGTGTGGGACGCAATATCAAATGTCCCCAGTACTTTTAGTAGTGACGGACAAGTAAAAAAAGGGGAAAGGAGAGAAAAAAGAAAAGAAAGTGAGAAAAATTGAAGAGAGAAGAGAAGAGAAAAAGTTTAATTGCACGTAATTTAGTAGGCTCATGTACAAGTAGTATTGGGGGAAGGGTATTTTCTGAAGGGTAGAGGACGCGATCTCAAATTCCTCCCAGTTTTAGTGATAAGTGATAGTGTGAGAAAGAAAAAAAGAAAAAAAGGTTAAATTTCACCTTTATGGTGTAGGCCCAGGATAGTAGTAAGCCTAAGTATAGGCATGTGATTATTATAGACAGTGCTTATAGGTGGGTCCTTGGCCCAAAAGCCTGTGAAAATTACTGCCGGCCCGTCGATATGCAGGGCCCGTGACATTTTGTCACCAAAGTCAGTATTTAAGACAGTAGTATATATACCACCAGTCTTTCATAATTATATCCTGTATAAAAAACATTTAAATTGGCTAAAAATTTCCAATTTCTAAAATACAGGATTAAATTCGACATACGATCCAAAAAACAGTTGCAAATCCTCCAAAATGTGTCTTTTAACTGTTTTTGTTTTTCATTTTTTTTAAATATTATTTTAAAACCTAAAACGAGGTAAGAGACTTAAAATATAATAAGATTTAGGTATGGGTGTTTTTTGATGGGTTGTTGTTGTATAGTGTGGGGTTTTTAGTAAAAAAATATTGGTAAATATATACATGACTTCTCAAATTGAACTTAGTCTTCCTAGCTATTCTACAAGAGGCAACATTCTTGGGGTTTCGCTTTGTGTTTCCGCAGTTTTGTCAGTTTCACAATACGCTGTAAAAAATACTATAAAATTGCAAAAGGACTTTAAGTACTGTCATGGTAAATTTTTAATTATAATGAAGATGGTAAAATCACGGGTCTTTACTTTCCAAATAATGATGACATGGTAGAAGAAATAATATGCCTTATAAACTTACTAGAATTAGTATTACCAATAATAGTTTCATTTCTTTTGTTAGACATAGTTTGCATGATATGTAAGAAAGTTATTAAATTAACTTATGTAATACTCGTTCTATGCCTTATTGTGATTAAGAGCATAATAATTAAAATAGCTTCACTGGTTTTCAATGATGTAAAAATTGCGTGGTACACGGTATTACACATTGATGAATTTATAGCAGGCAAAAAATTAGTTCTTAATAGAGATACCAAAGTATTAACAAGTACTTGTATATCAAAACAAGATGTTTCAGATTTTCACTAAGCTTATTTTTAAAATTGTAATTATTTAACATTTTTTGAACATTAATTTTCTTTTGTATATCATGACTACAAATCAGCTTGCAACCATTGCTTATTATAACTTGATTTGAAACAAGTAAATAAAGAATAAAACAATAAATTAGCACCAAGCATTAGAATTAAAGAAATCTTACTGCTTATCAATATATGATCAAAACGACTCATCATTATCCCTGCCTTTCGACTGAAATATTTAGCAGCTTAATCCAGTTAAAGTATTTAATAGATCATCAACACCACGCATTGATAAACTCAATATTCATTCATACTCCTCTCACTGATTCAGATCCTGCAGGCACATGGACACTGCAAGGGGTTCAAACATTCACAGCCAAAAATAAATCAATAAATGATCTTGAATTTGTTGGTACAATGAGCATTGCGTCTCATAAATTAAATTAAATTTCCTTTTTGCCTTTGCTTGAACAAGGATTTGATTATGAGAAACACTATGTTTTGTTTGATCAGGTTAACAAAATCTTAAATCCATGCAGCAATTTTCAAAATATGTTAGCATAAACTGTTTACACAGTGTATCTTTGCTTGAATATGTTTTGCCTAATGCCCTATGCAAACTGGTTTTTGATATTAATGCTTCTGAGCGAATACTTGTTAAAAGCATTGTTAGTTTTTAAATGCTTTTAAATGCTAATGTTTATTCCATAAATAAAAACACCCAAGTTATATATCCCTTGTTAAAAAGGATTAAAAGTTTGTCCTGATTCTAGATTTTGTCTTGACACTTTAACAAATGATTATATGGATAAGGTTTATTCTAAATGAAATAGCTAACATAGGTGTAAGCAATTAACTAGCGTAATGCTGTGCGCAAAAAAAATTAATATTCTGAGAAGAATCATGGAAGCGTTCCAGATTTCCAGCTACCACATACCATCACCTTCATTGATTTCAAGAAGGCATTTGATTCTGTCAACAGGAATGTTATGCTTGCAGTTCTACATCATTATGGTACTCCAGTAAAGGCAATAGCTGTATCTGGTATTGTACAATAATTCAAAAAGCGCTGTGATGGTGGATTGCAATATTTCCAATCTATTGAAAGTATCAACTGGGGTTTTTCAGGAAGTTGATTTAGCACTCCGATCTTATTCGTTGTGCTTATATACTATATATCTATTGAGGAGTGCTACAATGGGGACTGACTCTGGTGTGGTAACACATCTTCACCAATGTAGACGCTACCCTGCCAAGACTTCGCAGATGATATTACACAATAAGACTCAACAATTTCATTCTGGACAGAATTAAGAAAATTATTGAAAATCCAAAATGTATTGTAAAGATGAGTTTTAAGTAACAACTCATTATCCATGCAGAACCTAGCCCCTGTCAACTTTGGCTATATGGCTAGGGTTAGAGTTGAGGTAGATTATGAATAAAAAAATCGAGTTTTACATATAGCGCCTTTTTACCAGATCTAGTTGGATTCAAAGCGCTGTAATTCCACTGCCATGATGACTCATCACAATCAGATCGCATCAACTAGGCATTTTGCAGCCGAACCCGGCGCAAACATTTCTGCAGTTAAATTGTAACATCTACCAATTATCTGTGCAGCTCCCAAAATTAAATTTGGAAGTTTTTGATAAACAAACAACTAATCACCGATTTTGAAAGCAACAGGAAACCGGAGATCCCGGAGAAAATCTGCGAGAGCGAGTATGGAGCGAGTCCTTGGGCACGTCCGGGGTTTGAACCCGGGACCTCAGTGGTGCAAGGCGAGGGAACAACCGCTGCGCCAACTCGTTCTCCCAAAGTTAGGATAAAGTATAGGTATGTTGGGATAGGTTTTTTATAATTTTAGAATTGGGGTAGGTTTGGATTAGAGTCAATGCTATATGTAACATGCATGACTGGCATGGATAGGGCTATGTACAAATGTATAGTTGGTGTGTATGTGTGGTGGTGTAAGTAGAGGTGTGAAGTTGGCTGGTTTGATTAAAAGCACAAGGCCATTTTGGCTAGATCATAAAAGGTCATGGGAAAGTTTAGTGACTTTTGAAATGTTAATTTTTAAAACCTGTCATCATTATGAACGGTGAGTGGATTTCCATGCATACTGTATTTTGAATATTTAGGAAGAAATATCAAATTGCAGTACACCTACACTGACTGTACGTGGCCGACAATGTTATGATTTCAAAAAATAATAAAGAGAAGAGTTACGAGGAACAAATGGTGGTTTTGACCTTTCATTGCAAAATTGCAGTCATTTTAAATAGCCTTTTGCCTTGGCTTTGGCCAAGTCCCTGACAATACTGATATTTGTACGTGTATTTCAAATAGGGCACTTATGTAGAGGCGTGCTCAATTCACTTGCTTTCGTGCCCTGCGGGGTCTTCTTTTTTGAAATACCATTAGCTGCAAGTGTTTACTATGTCTTCAAAGATTACATAACATTACAAATTTACAGAACCTTGCATAGTCTTAAAAATGCCTGCTTTTGTTAAAACCGTGTATACCTTTAAACTGAAAACCAACAGATCTCTGTGCTAAAATAATTCATATGATAATTTTAAGACCAGTTGTAATATTTATAATTTCTAGATACGCCTGATGCCCCTGACAAGCCGACGGTGGAAAACATTGACAAAAGGAAAGTCAAAATAACATGGTCAGAACCAAAGAGTGACGGTGGCTATCCAATAACGGGATATACAGTTAAGAAGAAAGAAGCGACCAGCATGGCTTGGGGCACAGTTATTAAGGAGGTATTTTTTCTAAAATACTTTTGTCACAATAAAAGCTTTTTGTCACATAAAATTCAAGAAAAATAATGCTAGACGAGTATCTACTTACATTCTTATATCCTAATAATGTCTTGTTGATTTCAGACAAGTAAGACTGAATATACGACTACCGATGTAAAACCTGGCAAGAAACTCGACTTTTGTGTGATTGCAACAAATGAGATAGGGCAAAGTCAATCAAGTGAATCATCGAGTATTGTTACCCTGTATGGTAAGAAACATTTGCTTTTTTTATATTGTGATAATACTGCTCTCTGTTCAATTAGCACGTTTCGTTATAATGGCCTTTTGTGCAAGTGAATTAAGTGAACCATCGAACATTGAATCATGCGATGATTACGCCGTATGCTAAGACACATTTCGGTATTGTTACATTAAATGTTAAAGCTATTATTTAAACCATTGCAACATATCGTTCAAATATTAGAAAGTTCCATTATAACAGAGTTTATGCAAAGTGTTGATGAGAAAGAAAATTGTTAAGAAGAAACGGGCCAATTTAGTATTCTTAGAGTGTTTTACATTACAAGGCAACTTGTTGATATTTACTTTTTCTAGATAAGCCTGATGCCCCTGGCAAGCCAACAGCGAAGAACATTGACAAAAGAACAGTCAAGATAACATGGTCAGAACCAAAGAGTGATGGTGGTCATCCAATAACGGGATATACAGTTAAGAAGAAAGAAGCGACCAGCACGACTTGGGTCACAGTTATTAAGGAGGTATTTGTTTCCAAATCCTTTTGTCACATAAAGCCTTTTGTCACATAAAATTCAAGAAATATAATGCTAGAAGGGCATCTACTTATTATCCTTTGGAATTTTTGTTGATACAGGCAAGTAAGACTGAATATACGACTACCGATGTAAAACCTGGCAAGAAACTCTACTTTTGCGTGATTGCAACAAATGAGATAGGGCAAAGTAAATCAAGTGAACGGTCAAAATCTGTTATTCCATATGGTAAGAAACGTCTCGGTTTAATGAAATTACCAATTGCAATGTTAACATTAAAACCATTATGCAACAAGTTGCATAAATACTGCTTTCTGTCAAAATATCAAGTTTCATAATATCCAAATTTAAATCGATAGCATCTCCATGCCAGGTGGGTAGGGTCCAAAACAAAACCCTTTGGACATGAAGACAAAGACAAACACACACACACACACACCCCTACACCATCCACACACACACCCCCACACATACATTTAAGGCACACCTATGCATTTGGACTAATCAGAATGCGATTACCAGCTAATAGGAAGTCTGATCACTTTACCCCGCGCACTTTCTCCTCAATTCTACTTTACCACCTATTCAGAAGGATAATCGATCAATTAATGTTGTTAATACTTTATGTATTAATTAATTAATTAAGGGCTGGGGTATGAACGTTTGGACAGTATTTATTTTGGGACATTAGAGCACATCAGACATATCGAATTGCATTCTGAATACGAAGAATGTCATTCTGATATCAAATAATTTTGATTTTTTGAAATTCGCAATTTAATACACATTTTATGGCAAATCATTAAAATTGATATTTTTGATATTTAACAGTACTTGAAGTAAACTTTATAAATCTGATGATTTACACTTAAAGTGTATGTAGGTGGGATGAAAAGCCGACGATCAATTGAAAATTTTGACCTTTCGTATTGAAGATATGGATTTTTTCCCAAAACACCAAAAAAAATTAGGTCTTTTGGGAAAAAAATCCATATCTTCAATATGAAAGGTCAAAATTTTCAATTGACCGTCGGCTTTTCCTCCCTGCTACATACACTTTAAGAATATATCATTAGATTTATATAATTTACTTCGAGGACTGTTATATATCAAAATTTTAAAATATCAAATTTTTATAATTTGTCATAAAATTTGTATTATATTGTGATTTTAAAAAATGAAAATTATTTGATATCAGAAAGACATGCTTCGTATTCAGAATGCAATTCAATAGGTCTGAGATGCTCTCATGTCCCACAAAAAATACTGTCGAAACGCAATAAACGCTCATTTTGGATCCCTTAAATAGATTAAATAATAAATCACAACTTATATTTGCTTTGCTTGTTCTTTTAATTATGTTGTCTCATCCACCAAATAGTGTTTACAATTTTGTTTACCATTGCGTACGATAAATATCGGTCATATTTAACACTTGTAAAACTGAATGATTCTGGTTAGCATGGTGTTATTTTTAAATCTTACACACAGGTAATAATTTAACCCTTTTAAAAAAAATATTAACTAGAGTCAACAGACGCTGAATACAAGCCGCAATTTGACCCCTATAACTTGACCACTGGGTTACGGATGGGGTCAACTGCTCTTGCACTGTGCTTAGGATGTCATAAGAAATATTCCTGGTGAATTTCAGCTTAATCGGAACTTATACATGGATTTTGATTTTTTGAAAATTTTTGATTGACCTTTTGACCCCTTTAATGACCTTTGACCTCAATGTAAAAAAAACATTATGTACACCGACAAAATGCATTGTTCCAATTTTAATTAAAAAATTCTAACATGTTCAGTTCTTGAGATAAAAATTCTTGAAGTTATTCAGCTAAAAACAGGAAGTGACCCCTTAATGACCTTTGACCCCCAAAATAAAAATACCATGCATACATCAGGGAACACTAATTCATGTATGTTGGTTATATTATTCTGGTCTGTTTACATTTTGAGATAAAAATTTTTGAACATTTTTGGTTTTTGACCGGAAGTAACCCCTTAATGACCTTTGACCCCAAACCTGTAGGCATCCTAAAGACCCTGGCTAGTAGCAATGCATGTGTGCTAATGGCGACTCTCTGCTATATATTTTGTAAAGACAGTGATTTTTTGAATATTTTTAGCTTTCAGACCGAAATGACCCCTTAATGACCTTTGACCTCAATTCTTTTTAGGAAGTTTTAAGCACTGCCACATGTTGATTCATATGCATGAGTCACATGATCATTGCATGAAATTTGTGGAAGGAGTAGCATTTTTTTTTTTTTTACATTTTTGACCATTATAGCTAGGTCAAAGGTTACAGCGAGGTCAAAGTCAAATGGAAGGTTTGGCCTAGCCCAATGGTCATTTGGGTCAACTTTGGTTGAAATCTGTCAAACCATTGCGAAGCTACATGCAGTTGATTGCGGTTGCCAGAAGAAAGAAGAAAGAAGAAACTAGAGTCAACAGACGCTGAATACAAGCCGCAATTTGACCCCTATAACTTGACCCCTGGGTTACGGATGGGGTCAACTGCTCTTGCACTGTGCTTAGGATGTCATAAGAAATATTCCTGGTGAATTGCAGCGTAATCGGAACTTATACATGGATTTTGATTTTTGAAAATTTTGATTGACCTTTTGACCCCTTTAATGACCTTTGACCTCAATGTAAAAAAAACCTTATGTACACCGACAAAATGCATTGTTCCAATTTTAATTAAAAAATTCTAACATGTTCAGTTCTTGAGATAAAAATTCTTGAAGTTATTCAGCTAAAAACAGGAAGTGACCCCTTAATGACCTTTGACCCCCAAAATAAAAATACCATGCATACATCAGGTAACACTGATTCATGTATGTTGGTTATATTATTCTGGTCTGTTTACATTTTGAGATAAAAATTTTTTGAACATATTTGGTTTTTGACCGGAAGTAACCCCTTAATGACCTTTGACCCCAAACCTGTAGGCATCCTAAAGACCCTGGCTAGTAGCAATGCATGTGTGCTAATGGCGACTCTCTGCTATATATTTTGTAAAGACAGTGATTTTTTGAATATTTTAGCTTTCAGACCGGAAATGACCCCTTAATGACCTTTGACCTCAATTCTTTTTAGGAAGTTTTAAGCACTGCCACATGTTGATTCATATGCATGAGTCACATGATCATTGCATGAAATTTGTGGAAGGAGTAGCATTTTTTGTGAAATCACATTTTTGACCATTATAGCTAGGTCAAAGGTCACAGCGAGGTCAAAGTCAAATGGAAGGTTTGGCCTAGCCCAGTGGTCATTTGGGTCAACTTTGGTTGAAATCTGTCAATCCTTTGCGAAGCTAGATGCAGTTGATTGGTTGCCAGAAGAAAGAAAGAACTAGAGTCAACAGACGCTGAATACAAGCCGCAATGTGACCCCTATAACAGGACGCCTGGGTTTCGGATGGGGTCAACTGCTCTTGCACTGTGCTTAGGATGTCATAAGAAATATTCCTGGTGAATTTCAGCTTAATCGGAACTTATACATGGATTTTGATTTTTTGAAAATTTTTGATTGACCTTTTGACCCCTTTAATGACCTTTGACCTCAATGTAAAAAAAACCTTATGTACACCGACAAAATGCATTGTTCCAATTTTAATTAAAAAATTCTAACATGTTCAGTTCTTGAGATAAAAATTCTTGAAGTTATTCAGCTAAAACAGGAAGTGACCCCTTAATGACCTTTGACCCCCAAAATAAAAATACCATGCATACATCAGGGAACACTAATTCATGTATGTTGGTTATATTATTCTGGTCTGTTTACATTTTGAGATAAAATTTTTTGAACATTTTTGGTTTTTGACCGGAAGTAACCCCTTAATGACCTTTGACCCCAAACCTGTAGGCATCCTAAAGACCCTGGCTAGTAGCAATGCATGTGTGCTAATGGCGACTCTCTGCTATATATTTTGTAAAGACAGTGATTTTTTGAATATTTTTAGCTTTCAGACCGGAAATGACCCCTTAATGACCTTTGACCTCAATTCTTTTTAGGAAGTTTTAAGCACTGCCACATGTTGATTCATATGCATGAGTCACATGATCTTTGCATGAAATTTGTGGAAGGAGTAGCATTTTTGTGAAATCACATTTTGACCATTATAGCTAGGTCAAAGGTCACAGCGAGGTCAAAGTCAAATGGAAGGTTTGGCCTAGCCCAATGGTCATTTGGGTCAACTTTGGTTGAAATCTGTCAATCCTTGCGGAGCTACATGCAGTTGATTGCGGTTGCCAGAAGAAAGAAAGAACTAGAGTCAACAGACGCTGATACAAGCCGCAATTTGACCCTATAACTTGACCCCTGGGTTACGGATGGGGTCAACTGCTCTTGCATTGTGCTTAGGAGGTCATAAGAAATATTCCTGGTGAATTTCAGCTTAATCGGAACTTATACATGGATTTTGATTTTTTGAAAATTTTGATTGACCTTTTGACTCCCTTAATGACCTTTGACCTCAATGAAAAAAAAAACCTTGTTTACACCGACAAAATGCATTGTTCCAATTTTAATTAAAAATTCTAACATGTTTAGTTCTTGAGATAAAAATTCTTAAAGTTATTCAGCTAAAAACAGGAAGTGACCCCTTAATGACCTTTGACCCCCAAAATAAAAATACCATGCATACATCAGGGAACACTGATTCATGTATGATGGTTATATTACTCTGGTCTGTTTACATTTTGAGATAAATTTTTTTTGAATATTTCGGTTTTTGACCGGAAGTAACCCCTTAATGACCTTTGACCCCAAAACTGTAGGCATCCTAAAGACCCTGGCTAGTAGCGATGCATGTGTGCTAAAGGCGACTCTCTGCTATATAATTTGTAAAGACAGTGATTTTTTGAATATTTTTAGCTTTCAGACCGGAAATGACCCCTTAATGACCTTTGACCTCAACTCTTTTTAGCAAGGTATAAGCACTGCTACATGTTGATTCATATGCATGAGTCACATGATCATTGCATGTAATTTGTGGAAGGAGTAGCATTTTTTTGAAATCACATTTTTGACCATTATAGCTAGGTCAAAGGTCACAGCGAGGTCAAAGTCAAATGGAAGGTTTGGCCTAGCCCAATGGTCATTTGGGTCAACTTTGGTTGAAATCTGTCAATCCGTTGCGGAGCTACATGCAGTTGATTGCGGTTGCCAGAAGAAGAAAGAAGAAAGAAGAAGAAAGAAGAATTGAGAAGAGACAGCACAAGCCGACGTTTGACGTCGGCTTGTAAGAAAAAGAACTAGAGTCAACAGACGCTGAATACAAGCCGCAATTTGACCCCTATAACTTGACCCCTGGGTTACGGATGGGGTCAACTGCTCTTGGCTCTTGCACTGTGCTTAGGATGTCATAAGAAATATTCCTGGTGAATTTCAGCTTAATCGGAACTTATACATCGATTTTGATTTTTTGAAAATTTTTGATTGACCTTTTGACCCCTTTAATGACCTTTGACCTCAATGTAAAAAAAACCTTATGTACACCGACAAAATGCATTGTTCCAATTTTAATTAAAAAATTTTAACATGTTCAGTTCTTGAGATAAAATTCTTGAAGTTATTCAGCTAAAAACAGGAAGTGACCCTTAATGACCTTTGACCCCCAAAATAAAAATACCATGCATACATCAGGGAACACTAATTCATGTATGTTGATTATATTATTCTGGTCTGTTTACATTTTGAGATAAAATTTTTTTGAACATTTTGGTTTTTGACCGGAAGTAACCCCTTAATGACCTTTGACCCCAAACCTGTAGGCATCCTAAAGACCCTGGCTAGTAGCAATGCATGTGTGCTAATGGCGACTCTCTGCTATATATTTTGTAAAGACAGTGATTTTTTGAATATTTTTAGCTTTCAGACCGGAAATGACCCCCTTAATGACCTTTGACCTCAATTCTTTTTAGGAAGTTTTAAGCACTGCCACATGTTGATTCATATGCATGAGTCACACGATCATTGCATGAAATTTGTGGAAGGAGTAGCATTTTTTGTGAAATCACATTTTTGACCATTATAGCTAGGTCAAAGGTCACAGCGAGGTCAAAGTCAAATGGAAGGTTTGGCCTAGCCCAGTGGTCATTTGGGTCAACTTTGGTTGAAATCTGTCAATCCTTTGCGAAGCTAGATGCAGTTGATTGGTTGCCAGAAGAAAGAAAGAAGAACTAGATCTGGTTACAGATCTGGACCTAGCCGGAGCCGGAAATGCCAGTCTTAAAGTTTATGGACATCTCACACCGTTAATGGTGCATCACTGTAGCATGTAGGGGCTTTATCCGTCTTCCAAAGGCAGAGATACAGCTACTTTTCCGTAATTTTAAACATTTTTTGCAAATTTGACGTTTTAACCTCCTTAATGACCTTTGACCCCAATATAAAAAAAAACCTCATATATACCACGAAAATGCATTGTTACAGTTTAAATTAAAACAATCTACTATGCTTAGTTATGGAGATAAAAATTCTTGAAGTTATTTAGCTTAAAACCGGAAATGACGTATAAATGACCTTTGACCAAAAAATAAAAATACCGTGCATACATCGGGTAACACTAATCCATATATGAAGTTTATGTCACTCTGGTCTGGTTACATTTTGAGATATAAAAAATGAACATATTTGATGATTTTTGGTTTTGACCGGAAGCGACCCTTAATGACCTTTGACCCCAAAACTGTAGACACCCCAAAGACCCTGGTTGGTAGCAATGCATGTGTGCTAATGACAACACTCTGCTATGTAATTTGTAAAAACAGTGATTTTTGAATATTTTTAGCTTTCAGACCGGAAATGACCCCTTAATGACCTTTGACCCAAAATCGGAGAATAACTTTTGTGTACCTGTAATAGCCGATGCATATGTGTAAGGGACATCATCGTACTATGTAATTTGTGGCAGAAGAAGCATTTTGAAGATATTTGGTTTTATACCGGAAATGACCCCTTAATGACCTTTGACCCTAAATTTGTGAACATCTTATAGACACTGGATATAGCCGATGCATATGTGCAAGTGACGTCATTGTAGGATGTAACATGTAAGAGAAGAAGCATTTTGAAATTTGTTGCCAGAAGAAGAAAGAAGAAGAAAGATCCGATAGCATCACAAGACCTAGCCGGTGTCCCGGCTAGGTAAGAAGAAAGAAGAAAGAATTGAGAAGAGACAGAACAAGCCGACATCCGTCGTCGGCTTGTAAGAAGAAAGAAGAAAGAATTGAGAAGAGACAGAACAAGCCGACATCCGTCGTCGGCTTGTAACTAGAGTCAACAGACGCTGAATACAAGCCGCAATTTGACCCCTATAACTTGACCCCTGGGTTACGGATGGGGTCAACTGCTCTTGCATTGTGCTTAGGATGTCATAAGAAATATTCCTGGTGAATTTCAGCTTAATCGGAACTTAAACATGGATTTTGATTTTTTAAATTTTTGATTGACCTTTTGACCCCTTAATGACCTTTGACCTCAATCTAAAAAAAAAAATTATGTACACCGACAAAATGCATTGTTCCAATTTTAATTAAAAAATTCTAACATGTTCAGTTCTTGAGATAAAAATTCTTGAAGTTATTCAGCTAAAAACAGGAAGTGATCCCTTATTGACCTTTGACCCCCAAAATAAAAATACCATGCATACATCAGGGAACACTAATTCATGTATGTTGGTTATATTATTCTGGTCTGTTTACATTTTGAAATAAAAATGTTTTGAACATTTTTGATAATTTTGGTTTTTGACCGGAAGTAACCCCTTAATGACCTTTGACCCCGAAACTGTAGGCATCCTAAAGACCCTGGCTAATAGCAATGCATGTGTGTTAATGGCGACTCTCTGCTATGTAATTTGTACAGACAGTGATTTTTTGAATATTTTTTACAAATTTTTCAGATTTTGACCGGAAATGACCCCTTAATGACCTTTGACCTCAATTCTTTTAGGAAGTTTTAAGCACTGCCACATGTTGATTCATATGCATGAGTCACATGATCATTGCATGTAATTTGTGGAAGGAGTAGCATTTTTTGTGAAATCAACATTTTTGACCATAAGGTCAAGGTCAAAGGTCACAGTCAGGTCAAAGTCAAATGTAAGGTTTGGCCTAGTCCAGTGGTCATTTGGCTCAAGTATGGTTGAAATCTGTCGAAGCATAAGAGAGCTAGGGCGAAACGTGGCAAGTCACGCAAAATGTCACGAGTTGCCAGAAGAAAGAAAGAACTAGAGTCAACAGACGCTGAATACAAGCCGCAATTTGACCCCTATAACTTGACCCCTGGGTTACGGATGGGGTCAACTGCTCTTGCACTGTGCTTAGGATGTCATAAGAAATATTCCTGGTGAATTTCAGCTTAATCGGAACTTATACATCGATTTTGATTTTTTGAAAATTTTTGATTGACCTTTTGACCCCTTTAATGACCTTTGACCTCAATGTAAAAAAAACCTTATGTACACCGACAAAATGTATTGTTCCAATTTTAATTAAAAAATTCTAACATGTTCAGTTCTTGAGATAAAAATTCTTGAAGTTATTCAGCTAAAAACAGGAAGTGACCCCTTAATGACCTTTGACCCCCAAAATAAAAATACCATGCATACATCAGGAACACTAATTCATGTATGTTGGTTATGTTATTCTGTATACATTTTGAGATAAAAATTTTTGAACATTTTTGGTTTTTGACCGGAAGTAACCCCTTAATGACCTTTGACCCCAAACCTGTAGGCATCCTAAAGACCCTGGCTAGTAGCAATGCATGTGTGCTAATGGCGACTCTCTGCTATATATTTTGTAAAGACAGTGATTTTTTGAATATTTTTAGCTTTCAGACCGGAAATGACCCCTTAATGACCTTTGACCTCAATTCTTTTTAGGAAGTTTTAAGCACTGCCACATGTTGATTCATATGCATGAGTCACATGATCATTGCATGAAATTTGTGGAAGGAGTAGCATTTTTGTGAAATCACACTTTTGACCATTATAGCTAGGTCAAAGGTCACAGCAAGGTCAAAGTCAAATGGAAGGTTTGGCCTAGTCCAGTGGTCATTTGGCTCAACTATGGTTGAAATCTGTCGAAGCATAAGAGAGCTAGGGCGAAACGTGGCAAGTCACGCAAAATGTCACGAGTTGCCAGAAGAAGAAAGAAAGAACTAGAGTCAACAGACGCTGAATACAAGCCGCAATTTGACCCCTATAACTTGACACCTGGGTTACGGATGGGGTCAACTGCTCTTGCACTGTGCTTAAAAGAAATATTCCTGGTGAATTTCAGCTTAATCGAAACTTATACATGGATTTTGATTTTTGAAAATTTTGATTGACCTTTTGACCCCTTTAATGACCTTTGACCTCAATGTAAAAAAAACCTTATGTACACCGACAAAATGCATTGTTTTAATTTTAATTAAAAAATTCTAACATGTTCAGTTCTTGAGATAAAAAATCTTGAAGTTATTCAGCTAAAAACAGAAAGTGACCCCTTAATGACCTTTGACCCCCAAAATAAAAATACCATGCATACATCAGGGAACACTAATTCATGTATGTTGGTTATATTATTCTGGTCTGTTTACATTTTGAGATAAAATTTTTTTGAACATTTTTGGTTTTTGACCGGAAGTAACCCCTTAATGACCTTTGACCCCAAACCTGTAGGCATCCTAAAGACCCTGGCTAGTAGCAATGCATGTGTGCTAATGGCGACTCTCTGCTATATATTTTGTAAAGACAGTGATTTTTTGAATATTTTTAGCTTTCAGACCAGAAATGACCCCTTAATGACCTTTGACCTCAATTCTTTTAGGAAGTTTTAAGCACTGCCACATGTTGATTCATATGCATGAGTCACATGATCATTGCATGAAATTTGTGGAAGGAGTAGCATTTTTGTGAAATCACATTTTGACCATTATAGCTAGGTCAAAGGTCACAGCGAGGTCAAAGTCAAATGGAAGGTTTGGCCTAGTCCAGTGGTCATTTGGGTCAACTTTGGTTGAAATCTGTCAATCCCTTGCGGAGCTACATGCAGTTGATTGCGGTTGCCAGAAGAAAGAAAGAAGAAAGAAGAAAGAAGAAAGAATTAAGAAGAGACAGAACAAGCCGACATCCGTCGTCGGCTTGTAACTAGAGTCAACAGACGCTGAATACAAGCCGCAATTTGACCCTATAACTTGACCCCTGGGTTACGGATGGGGTCAACTGCTCTTGCATTGTGCTTAGGATGTCATAAGAAATATTCCTGGTGAATTTCAGCTTAATCGGAACTTAAACATGGATTTTGATTTTTTTAAATTTTGATTGACCTTTTGACCCCTTTAATGACCTTTGACCTCAATGAAAAAAAAAAAACCTATGTACACAGACAAAATGCATTGTTCTAATTTTAATTTAAAAATTCTAACATGTTCAGTTGTCGAGATAAAAATTCTTGAAGTTATTTAGTTAAAAACAGGAAGTGACCCCTTAATGACCTTTGACCCCCAAAATAAAAATACTATGCATACATCAGGTAACACTAATTCATGTATGATGGTTATATTACTCTGGTCTGTTTACATTTTGAGATAAAAATTTTTTGAACTTTTTTGTTTTTGACCGGAAGTAACCCCTTAATGACCTTTGACCCCAAAACTGTAGACATCCTAAAGACCCTGGCTAGTAGCAATGCATGTGTGCTAATGGCGACTCTCTGCTATATAATTTGTAAAGACAGTGATTTTTTGAATATTTTTAGCTTTCAGACCGGAAATGACCCCCTTAATGACCTTTGACCTCAATTCTTTTTAGGAAGTTTTAAGCACTGCCACATGTTGATTCATATGCATGAGTCACATGATCATTGCATGAAATTTGTGGAAGGAGTAGCATTTTTTGTGAAATCACATTTTTGACCATTATAGCTAGGTCAAAGGTCACAGCAAGGTCAAAGTCAAATGGAAGGTTTGGCCTAGTCCAGTGGTCATTTGGTTCAAGTATGGTTGAAATCTGTCGAAGCATAAGAGAGCTAGGGCGAAACGTGGCAAGTCACGCAAAATGTCACGAGTTGCCAGAAGAAAGAAGAAGAAGAAAGAATTGAGAAGAGACAGAACAAGCCGACATTCGTCGTCGGCTTGTAACTAGAGTCAACAGACGCTGAATACAAGCCGCAATTTGACCCCTATAACTTGACCCCTGGGTTACGGATGGGGTCAACTGCTCTTGCACTGTGCTTAGGATGTCATAAGAAATATTCCTGGTGAATTTCAGCTTAATCGGAACTTATACATGGATTTTGATTTTTTGAAAATTTTGATTGACCTTTTGACCCCTTTAATGACCTTTGACCTCAATGTAAAAAAAACCTTATGTACACCGACAAAATGCATTGTTCCAATTTTAATTAAAAAATTCTAACATGTTCAGTTCTTGAGATAAAAATTCTTGAAGTTATTCAGCTAAAAACAGGAAGTGACCCCTTAATGACCTTTGACCCCCAAAATAAAAATACCATGCATACATCAGGGAACACTAATTCATGTATGTTGGTTATATTATTCTGGTCTGTTTACATTTTGAGATAAAATTTTTTGAACATTTTTGGTTTTTGACCGGAAGTAACCCCTTAATGACCTTTGACCCCAAACCTGTAGGCATCCTAAAGACCCTGGCTAGTAGCAATGCATGTGTGCTAATGGCGACTCTCTGCTATATATTTTGTAAAGACAGTGATTTTTTGAATATTTTTAGCTTTCAGACCGGAAATGACCCCTTAATGACCTTTGACCTCAATTCTTTTTAGGAAGTTTTAAGCACTGCCACATGTTGATTCATATGCATGAGTCACATGATCATTGCATGAAATTTGTGGAAGGAGTAGCATTTTTGTGAAATCACACTTTTGACCATTATAGCTAGGTCAAAGGTCACAGCAAGGTCAAAGTCAAATGGAAGGTTTGGCCTAGTCCAGTGGTCATTTGGCTCAAGTATGGTTGAAATCTGTCGAAGCATAAGAGAGCTAGGGCGAAACGTGGCAATTCACGCAAAATGTCACGAGGTTGCCAGAAGAAGAAAGAAGAACTAGAGTCAACAGACGCTGAATACTAGCCGCTATTTGGCCCCTACGACTTGACACCTGTGCTACGGATCGGGTCAACTGCTCTTGCACTGTGCTTAGGATGTCATAAGAAATATTCCTGGTGAATTTCAGCTTAATCGGAACTTATACATGGATTTTGATTTTTTGAAAATTTTTGATTGACCTTTTGACCCCTTTAATGACCTTTGACCTCAATGTAAAAAAAACCTTATGTACACCGACAAAATGCATTGTTCCAATTTTAATTTAAAAATTCTAACATGTTCAGTTCTTGAGATAAAAATTCTTGAAGTTATTCAGCTAAAAACAGGAAGTGACCCCTTAATGACCTTTGACCCCCAAAATAAAAATACCATGAATACATCAGGGAACACTAATTCATGTATGTTGGTTATAGTATTCTGGTCTGCTTACATTTTGAGATAAAATTTTTTGAACATTTTTGGTTTTTTTTTTTTTTTAACCCCTTAATGACCTTTGACCCCAAACCTGTAGGCATCCTAAAGACCCTGGCTAGTAGCAATGCATGTGTGCTAATGGCGACTCTCTGCTATATATTTTGTAAAGACAGTGATTTTTTGAATATTTTTAGCTTTCAGACCGGAAATGACCCCTTAATGACCTTTGACCTCAATTCTTTTAGGAAGTTTTAAGCACTGCCACATGTTGATTCATATGCATGAGTCACATGATCATTGCATGAAATTTGTGGAAGGAGTAGCATTTTTGTGAAATCACATTTTTGACCATTATAGCAGGTCAAAGGTCACAGCGAGGTCAAAGTCAAATGGAAGGTTTGGCCTAGCCCAATGGTCATTTGGGTCAACTTTGGTTGAAATCTGTCAATCCCTTGCGGAGCTACATGCAGTTGATTGCGGTTGCCAGAAGAAAGAAGAAAGAAAGAAGAAAGAAGAATTGAGAAGAGACAGAACAAGCCGACATCCGTCGTCGGCTTGTAAAGAAGAAGAAAGAAGAATTGAGAAGAGACAGAACAAGCCGACATCCGTCGTCGGCTTGTAAGAAGAATTGAGAAGAGACAGAACAAGCCGACATCCGTCGTCGGCTTGTAACTAGAGTCAACAGACTCTGAGTACAAGCCGCCGCAGTTGACCTTTGACCCCTAAACTTTGACCTTTGGGGTCATAAATATTATTATATTTTTAACATGTTTAGAATGTCGTAAGAATAATTCCTGTTGAATTTGAGCTCGATTGGACCAATTTCGAAATTTGACCTTTGACCCTATAACTTGACCCTTGGGTCACGGATGGGGTCAACTGCTCTTGCATTGTGCTTAGGATGTCATAAGAAAGATTCCTGGTGAATTTCAGCTTAATCGGAACTTATACATGGATTTTGATTTTTTAAATTTTTGATTGACCTTTTGCCCCCCTTAATGACCTTTGACCTCAATGAAAAAAAAACCTTATGTACACCGACAAAATGCATTGTTCTAATTTTAATTAAAAAATTCTATCATGTTTAGTTCTTGAGATAAAAATTCTTAAAGTTATTCAGCTAAAAACAAGAAGTGACCCCTTAATGACCTTTGACCCCCAAAATAAAAATACCATGCATACATCAGGTAACACTGATTCATGTATGATGGTTATATTACTCTGGTCTGTTTACATTTTGAGATAATTTTTTTGAATATTTCGGTTTTTGACCGGAAGTAACCCCTTAATGACCTTTGACCCCAAAACTGTAGGCATCCTAAAGACCCTGGCTAGTAGCAATGCATGTGTGCTAAAGGCGACTCTCTGCTATATAATTTGTAAAGACAGTGATTTTTTGAATATTTGTAGCTTTCAGACCGGAAATGACCCCCTTAAAGACCTTTGACCTCAATTCTTTTTAGCAAGTTTTAAGCACTGCCACATGTTAATTCATATGCATGAGTCACATGATCATTGCATGTAATTTGTGGAAGGAGTAGCATTTTTTGTGAAATCACATTTTTGACCATTATAGCTAGGTCAAAGGTCACAGCAAGGTCAAAGTCAAATGGAATGTTTGGCCTAACCCAGTGGTCATTTGGGTCAAATATTGTTGAAATCTGTCAATGCCTGGCGGAGCTAGAGCATTTTGATTGGTTGCCAGAAGAAAGAAGAAAGAAAGAAAGAAAGAAAGAAAGAAAGATTTGGAAGAAGACAGAACAAGCCGACATTCGTCGTCGGCTTGTAACTAGATCTGGTTACAGATCTGGACCTAGCCGGGGCCGGAAATGCCAGTCTTAACTTAAAGTTTGACCTTTGACCGGCTATTATGGACATCTCACAGCATTAATGGTGCATCACTGTTGCATGTAGGGGCTTTATCCGTCTTCCATAGGCTGAGATACAGCTACTTTTCCGTATTGTTAAACTTTTTTTATTCAAATTTGACGTTTTGACCGCCTTAATGACCTTTGACCCCAATATAAAAAAACCTCATACACACCGCAAAAATGCATTGTTACAGTTTAAACTAAAAAAATCTACTATGCTTAGTTATGGAGATAAAAATTCTTGAAGTTATTTAGCTTAAAACCGGAAATGACGTCTAAATGACCTTTGACCAAAAAAATAAAAATACCGTGCATACATCGGGTAACACTTATGCATATATGAAGTTTATGCCCCTCTGGTCTGGTTACGTTTTGAGATTTAAAAAAATGAACATATTTGATGATTTTTGGTTTTTGACCGGAAGCGACCCCTTAATGACCTTTGACCCCAAAACTGTAGACACCCCAAAGACCCTGGATAGTAGCAATGCATGTGTGCTAATGACAACACTCTGCTATGTAATTTGTAAAAACAGTGATTTTTGAATATTTTTAGCTTTCAGACCGGAAATGACCCCTTAATGACCTTTGACCCAATTTCTGTGAATAATTTATAGGCACTGGATATAGCCGATGCATATGTGTAAGTGACATCATCGTACTATGTAATTTGTGGCAGAAGAAGCATTTTGAAGATATTTGGTTTTATACCGGAAATGACACCTTAATGACCTTTGACCCCAAATTTGTGAATATCCTATAGACACTGGATATAGCCGATGCATATGTGCAAGTGACGTCATTGTAGGATGTAACATGTAGGAGAAGAAGCATTTTGAAATTTGTTGCCAGAAGAAAGAAGAAACTAGATCTGGTTACAGATCTGGACCTAGCCGGGGCCGGAAATGCCAGTCTTAAAGTTTATGGACATCTCACACCATTAGTGGTGCATCACTGTAGCATGTAGGGGCTTTATCCGTCTTTCATATGCTGAGATACAGCTACTTTTCCGTAATTTTAAACATTTTTTTGCAAATTTGACGTTTTGACCTCCTTAATGACCTTTGACCCCAATATAAAAAAAAACCTCATATACACCGCGAAAATGCATTGTTACAGTTTAAATAAAAAAAATCTACTATGCTTAGTTATGGAGATAAAAATTCTTGAAGTTATTTAGCTTAAAACCGGAAATGACGTTTAAATGACCTTTGACCAAAAAATAAAAATACGGTGCATACATCGGGTAACACTAATGCATATATGAAGTTTATGTCACTCTGGTCTGGTTACGTTTTGAGATAAAAAAAAAATGAACATATTTGATGATTTTTGGTTTTTGACCGGAAGCGACCCCTTAATGACCTTTGACCCCAAAACTATAGACACCCCAAAAGACCCTGGTTGGTAGCAATGCATGTGTGCTAATGACAACACTTTGCTATGTAATTTGTAAAAACAGTGATTTTTTAAATATTTTTAGCTTTCAGACCGGAAATGACCCCCTTAATGACCTTTGACCCAAATTCTGTGAATAATTTATAGGCACTGGATATAGCCGATGCATATGTATAAGTGACATCATCGTACTATGTAATTTGTGGCAGAAGAAGCATTTTGAAGATATTTGGTTTAATACCGGAAATGACCCTTAATGACCTTTGACCCCAAATTTGTGAACATCTTATAGACACTGGATATAGCCGATGCATATGTGCAAGTGACGTCATTGTAGGATGTAACATGTAGGAGAAGAAGCATTTTGAAATTTGTTGCCAGAAGAAAGAAGACCAAGAAAGATCCGATAGCATCACAAGACCTAGCCGGTGTCCCGGCTAGGTAAGAAGAAAGATCCGATAGCATCACAAGACCTAGCCGGTGTCCCGGCTAGGTAAAGAAAGAATTGAGAAGAGACAGAACAAGCCGACATCCGTCGTCGGCTTGTAAGAAAGAACTAGACTAAGCTGTGGTCTAACCCACGAACACAGCCGTGTTGTTACCCCTAATGACCTTATGACCCCAAAATATATGAAAACGGCCATAGACATAGGCTAATGTCAATGCATGGGTGCATGTGGCACCACTTTGCTATGTTACTTGTGGCAGAAGGGGCATTTTGAAGGTTTTTCGTCTCAGACCGGAAGTGACCCCTTAATGACATTTGACCCCAAATAAAAAAATACCACATATGAATTGAGTACCCACAATTCATGTGTGAACATACCGTTACTGTCCTATGTTTTTCTTAGCAAATAAAAAATTTTGACGGTTTTTCGTTTTATACCGGAAGTGACCCTTAATGACGTTTGACCCCAAATAAAAAATACCACATATGAATTGGGTATCCACAATTCATGTGTGAACATACCGTTACTGTCCTATGTTTTTCTTAGCAAATAAAATTTTTGACGGTTTTCGTTTTATACCGGAAGTGACCCTTAATGACCTTTGAACCCAAATCTGTGAGGACCCCATAGACACTGGATAATAACAATGCATGTATGCAAGTGGTGTTACTGTCCTACGTAATTTGTGGGAGAAGAAGCATTTTAAAGGTATTTCGTTTTGTACCGGAAGTGGCCCCTTAATGACCTTTGACCCTAAATACAAAAATACCACATATACACAGGGTAATTACAATTTATGTGTGAACATACCGTTAATGTCCTATGTTTTTCTTAGCAAATAAAAATTTTTGAAGGTTTTTCGTTTTATACCGGAAGTGACCCCTTAATGACCTTTGACCCCAAATCTGTGAGGACCCCATAGACACTGGGTAATAGTAATGCATGTGTGCAAGTGGGGTCACCGTCATACGTAATCTGTAGGAGAAGAAGCATTTTGAGTTGAAATCACGTTTTTGACCCCTATGACCCCTGCGTGACCTTTGACCCCATGAGTTTCATGTGACATGTAGGGGCATGGACAATGATGGCTGTGACCAAGTCAGGTCAAAATCGGTCCAAGCATGTGAGTGCTAGAGCAAATGTAATGGTCGGCAGAAAGAAGAAAGAAGAAAGAAAGAAGAAAGAAGAAAGAACCTGTAAGAAAAAAGACACAGCCGTGACTAACGTCACGGCTGTGTACTAACGTCACGGCTGTGTAACTAGAGTCAACAGACGCTGAATACAAGCCGCAATTTGACCCTATAACTTGACCCCTGGGTTACGGATGGGGTCAACTGCTCTTGCACTGTGCTTAGGATGTCATAAGAAATATTCCTGGTGAATTTCAGCTTAATCGGAACTTATACATGGATTTTGATTTTTTGAAAATTTTGATTGACCTTTTGACCCCTTTAATGACCTTTGACCTCAATGTAAAAAAAAACCTTGTGTACACCGACAAAATGCATTGTTCCAATTTTAATTTAAAAATTCTAACATGTTTAGTTCTTGAGATAAAAATTCTTGAAGTTATTCAGCTAAAAACAGGAAGTGACCCCTTATTGACCTTTGACCCCCAAAATAAAAATACCATGCATACATCAGGGAACACTAATTCATGTATGTTGGTTATATTATTCTGGTCTGTTTACATTTTGAGATAAAAATTTTTTGAAAATTTTTGGTTTTTGACCGGAAGTAACCCCTTAATGACCTTTGACCCCAAACCTGTAGGCATCCTAAAGACCCTGGCTAGTAGCAATGCATGTGTGCTAATGGCGACTCTCTGCTATATATTTTGTAAAGACAGTGATTTTTTTGAATATTTTTAGCTTTCAGACCGGAAATGACCCCCTTAATGACCTTTGACCTCAATTCTTTTTAGAGAGTTTTAAGCACTGCCACATGTTGATTCATATGCATGAGTCACATGATCATTGCATGAAATTTGTGGAAGGAGTAGCATTTTTTGTGAAATCACACTGTTGACCATTATAGCTAGGTCAAAGGTCACAGCAAGGTCAAAGTCAAATGGAAGGTTTGGCCTAGTCCAGTAGTCATTTGGCTCAACTATGGTTGAAATCTGTCGAAGCATAAGAGAGCTAGGGCGAAACGTGGCAAGTCACGCAAAATGTCACGAGTTGCCAGAAGAAGAAGAAGAATTGAGAAGAGACAGAACAAGCCGACATCCGTCGTCGGCTTGTAATAACATATTCATGTCATATGAAAATTAAGTTTACAAGTTGTTGTTGAGTGGCTAGGTATATGTATTTCCACAAAAACAATATTACGGCGCTACCTCCATCATCTAATCCTCATAAAATAACAGTCCTGCTATGCCAAGTACCCGTGGTGTAGTGGTTAGCATGCTAGAATGTTAATCCAGCGGACCGGGTTTGATTCCCGGCAGGTACTGTTTTGAGGATTTTTCTTATTTTAATAGGCCTTATGGTCATTTGTGAGTTTATACTCGATAGCGGTGAATGCATACCCTTTCTGCACTAACGATGTGAATTTGATGCTGGAAATACTCTAAAAGGAACATCAAAGAGGAAGTTAGAAGTGATGGGCGATCTGATTTATGACTTTGGAAAGGTGAGGTTTGGAACAGTGGAATCGCGGCAGCAGCGTCCTGAACCAACACCGAACAGGCGCCAAAAGGAGATCAGTAGGCTGAGGAAGGAGTTACGAGCACTTAAGCATCAATGGAATAAAGTTGGGCCAGAAGAAAAACCAGGACTGGCACAACTCCGTGAGCAAGCAAGAACCAAACTCATGTCACTCCGGCGTGCAGAATCACAAAGGAAGAAGAGGAAGAAAAGAGAGCAGTCCAGGAGATCTTTCTTCACGAATCCTCACCATTTTACGAAGAAGCTCTTCGAGCAAAGCAAGAGTGGAGAGCTTAGTGTCCCACAGGAAGAGCTAGAGGACCATTTGAAGGAAACCTATTCGGACCAGCAACGTCAGGTACCAATGCCTAACATCGCAGGTTTAGTGAAGCCAACTCGACCAGGCGTGCAGTTTGAACTTGCGCAACCAAAACTTGCCGAAGTTGAGAAGTTCGTCAACAAAGCTAGATCGGCTTCTGCACCTGGCCCAAATGGAGTTCCATACAAAGTCTATAAGAAATGTGGCGAGCTAAGGAAATTCCTGTGGCGGTTGCTGAGAGTTGTATGGAGGCAGGATGTGGTCCCTCTGTCATGGAGTACAGCGGAAGGCGTATACATCCCAAAGGAGGAATGCTCTAATACATTGAGCCAGTTCCGTCCTATTTCGCTGCTGAATGTCGAAGGAAAGCTCATGTGTGGAATCCTAGCAGAGAGAATTTCATCATTTGTGCTTGAGAACGGTTTCGTCAATACATCTGTGCAAAAGGCTGGAATACCTGGGTTCTCAGGGTGCCTAGAACACGCCAGTATGATATGGCATACCATACAGGAATCTAAGAAGATGAGAAAGGATCTGAGTGTTGTATGGCTCGATTTGGCAAATGCTTATGGTTCTCTTCCACATGCACTGATTGAGTTTGCCATGGAATTCATGTGGATTCCTGAGAAGGTGAGAAGCTTCATCATGCAGTACTACAGTGATTTCCGTATGCGGTTTTCAACAACACAGTACACAACCACGTGGCAGAGGCTGAAAGTTGGAATACCAATGGGCTGTGCAATTTCTCCAATCCTCGGAGTGTTAGTGGAGGCAGTCAAGCTACAAGTTGATCAAAATAATGTTTCACAAGCTCCAACCAACACCAAGCGTTACATATCATTTGTGAAGGAGGGCTCTCAGTCCAGGTCATATAGTTCCAGTTCAAGATCGAGCATTCCTTTCTTCAGCAGACGACTGGTGTATTAGAGCTGATCTGGATGGCAAAGGAGGATTTCCAAGAGAGATATTGATCACCACACTGCGTCCAGATATTGTCATATGGTCAGAGGCGGGAAAAGAAGTGATCATTGGAGAGCTGACTGTTCCATGGGAAGACAACATTGATGAAGCTCATGAGAGAAAATTAACCAAGTATTCAGAATTGAGAGCAGAATGCAAGGATAGAGGTTGGAAGGCTTCTTGCTACCCCTTCGAAGTCGGCTGCCGCGGTTTTGTTGCACTCTCTTTGCAGAAGTGGCTGCGAGATTTAGGCTTCAACAGGAGAGAGCTAAAGTCAGTTAGCAGGGCAGCGTCAGAGGCTGCAGAATCAGGATCGTCGTGGGTGTGGTCCAAGTACATTCAGAGGAGTAGATAATCTGGAAGTGAAGTACATCAGTATCCTCAGCCAGAGCAGACAGGCCAGCTAGCCATATCTTTTACTTGTTCTCATTCCTTCATATCAACTCCAGTTAACTAGGGTTAAGTGATTCCAGCTGCATGGTAGGGTTAGAGGCGCCTGATCCCGTCCGCTTACTACAGACTAGTTTGGTCATCTGGGGTACATATACACAGATCCCCCTTTTGACGGTGATGGCGTATCCCCATAAGGGCAAAGCGTCTTGCTTTGTCATGCTGACATAGTATGAGTGCTAACTGGTGCTTGATCTTCTATTTTGGTTAGCTGGCCTGTGCCGGTTTCATTTTCTGAGAGGCAGATTGTTTGTTTAGCAAGCAGGGTTTTAGTTTTATTTAGTAGCTCACCAGCGGGAGGTGGTGTTTCTTACACTGCCGGCCCCCACCTCGAGGGAGTCTTGATTATAAAAGGGCCGAAACTCCCCAAGACAGGTGGCAATCAACTGATGATCTCGCTGGTGAAAGCACAAGACATTTTCCATCTGGTCTTTGTGTATATTTAACAACTATATATATATATATATATATAGTAGAGTATAGACCTTGTGTGGTATTTAGTTCCCAGGAAGTGAGTTTTGCCTGAGGCAACTTGTGGTTAAATATTGATCCCTCACCATACGAGTTAGTACCGTCGATTTGGTGAGACATGATCAGTTCTGTTCAGGCTGTGAAACCTAGTAATAATAATGGCAGACCGCTTAAATTTGTAGTCATATTTTTTGCAAAAGTACCTAATCTCTTAAAGGAGTATTTCGTGATCCCAGCATCCTCTTTTTATGACATTTTTCAGTACATATCCACGGAAAAAGCATATTCCCAAAATTTCAGTTGATTCCGATTTTGCGTTTGCGAGTTATGTATGATCATGTGTATTACATTGCTCCATAGACAATACGTTGTAATTTCGTTCTGGTGCACTATAACGAAATTCAAATTTCACGATATCTTTGTTAGTAGTAGGTTATTGCCGATTCTAGCACATTTTTGTCATTTCCCGTGTAAATCGACCCCCAACCATCAAATACGCATAAAATCACACAAAACCTGTGTAACTGCCGTGTAAATCGACTCAACCACCAAATACACAGTAAAATCACAGAAACCTGTCTATTTCTGTGTAAATCGACTCAACCACCAAATTACACATAAAATCACAGAAATGCTGTGTAACTGCTGTGTACACAGGATTACACAGAAAAACATCCTTGCATTTTTAATTCACCCCAATCCAAATTACACAAAAAAATTCCCCCTGCATTTCAACTTATCCAAAAAAAAAAAATGCAGGGAAAAAATTCCCCCTGCATTTCAACTTATCCAAAAAAAAAAATGCAGGGAAAAAATTTCCCCTGCATCTTTTTAACCTCTTCATCAAAATCAAAAAATTTTTGATTTTTACTTTTAATATATTATTTCACAAAAATTATCCACAAGACCAAATTTGTCTTGATAATTTTTTAACATAGTCATATCTTTTTTTTTTAATCGGTGGTTCATTCGTAACAAACTCAAGAGTCTTTTTCAAAACCTCGAACTCCTCTGTCCTTTCAGGAAAAATCCAAGGTGGTCTTAAACACAATCTCATCCTGTATCTATCCTTATACCACTTAATGTAACACATCAAAAGGTTGATTGCCTGAATTCTTACTTTGTTTCCGTTGTAACCGCTGACAGCAACAAACAGGTTTCCGAGACTAGTACCATTCCACATATAAAAATCTCCTTTGGACGAGTCTTCCAGTTTTTGGAATATTTCATCATCAGCGAGCTCAAAATAAATCGAATCTGCCATCTTTTATTCAAATAAAAGATGATCGTAGCATTTTGGATTCTTACGAGTGCTCTTTTGGATTCTCCCGAGAGAAGAATCAGGATGGAAGCTAAACGCATGACAGAAATTTTAAAAGCCTACAACGATGCTAAAAAGACAGAATGAGTAGGTCGTGCAGAATAAAAAAACCTCTTGTGATTAATAATCACAAGAGGTTTTTTGTTGTAGTTTACCACACCCAGTTTAAAATGGTTGTAATCAAGTAGGTTACTACAAATGCGGCGTATCCAGCAACTAAAGGATCCCGTCCAGCACAAAATTCCCACGGTTCTCTAGGTGCGCCGTCTTTGTATCTACCTTCAGCTTTTACTAATCCGTTTTTGTACCAACATGTCATATACGTGGGATAATTGTCATCAAACTCCAACTCAGCCTTTATTTTTGTTTTTTCCTCGTCATAGTACCATCTCCAAACGCCGCATGGTTTTTCTTTATCATCCCACATTTCTTTTCGATACTCTCCGTACGCTTTCAAGTTCTCAACCCAGTTAACATCCGTTAGATCCGGAAGATCCATTTTATTTAACACAAAAAGTTTTTTTGCCATAGTTTACCCCATCCAATTAAAAACGGTTGTAGCCAAGTAGGTTGATGCGAATGCAACATATCCAACGATCCAGGGATTCCAAGGTTTTGGTTTGCCGTACAATGTACCTCTCAAAACTTCGCCGTCTTTGATCGTGCATTCTGTATCTAATAATCCGTTTTTATTAAAACTTGTATAATACTTGGGATCGTTGCCCTCAAACACCATCTCAGCCTTCATTCTGTGTTTATCTTCGTCATGGTACCATCTCCAAACGCCGTGTGGGATTCCTTTATCATCCCACATTTCGTCTCGATACTTTCCAAATTCTTTTAAATTTTCGATCCAGTTTTTGTCCATTAAATTTGGAATATTCCAAATTTTTGACCATTGGTCAACGGTTGACATTTCATCGTTAGAACCCATTTTATTTATACAAAACAAATTTGATTTCTAATTTTTTATTTTCTACGGATTCAATGTACTTCGGAGGCTCTCCAAAGCTTCTTTTTTTCCTCTTTCCAATCCAGCCTGTTCTGCCTCTGTGCGAATTTCACGTTCTCTATCAGCCGTAAGTTCAATTAAATCCACTCTGGTTCTGTGCTTGATTCCAGCCTTGTGACCTCGGTAGTTTTCCATTTCCTGCAGAATGTGATGGAAATCCTCATTGCTCACAACCCCATCTTCAAGAGCTCTAGACACCAGATCATTCACCGTGTTCAAACTGGACTCTTCTTCATGGTTGCTTTTCCGAGAGCCACGCATGCTCCACTAAGAACACCTCCAAAAATTGCTATTCCTCCGAGAGGAATGCTTACGAAAGCTCCACACCCGTGGCTAGAGTTCCGACAGCTCCCGTTCCGCTTCCAACTGCGACGAGTCCTGCTACTTGAGCCGTGTTGTAAAACACATTCCAAACTGTTTTGTATTTTCTCCTTAGTTGATCTCTTTGGTCAACTTCCTTTTCGAGGAGTCGCGGATTTCGGATATCTTACTTAGTCGAATTGAACTCCCTGATCCTCTCCCTGTGGAAGATCAGGGTACATTTGCGGTGCTGTAGGTTTTTTCATCCTTTTATTTAATTAGTCAATTAGAACTTCGTGCTCCGTAAAATTCGAGATGTGATTTTCAACGAAATGCTGTATGATTTCTTGCTTGGTTAAACTTTTTTCGTAGAAGCTAAGTATTCCCAGTTGCTCAAAATTCATGTTGATTCCAAGGAGACTTACCAGGGCTTGAGTTCTGTAGACATCTGCTGAAACCCCGTTGATCCAAAAGCAAAGCTTATTTTCAACGTACTCGATCGAGACATGATGCATAATCGTAGTGTCCGTTTGAACGGATGTGGAAAAGAGGGTTTGCCGCGCGTTATTTAGCACTTTGAACGATATCGAGTCGTCGGTCCAAGTAATATTTAGGTACATGAAGAAATTCTGATTAGACTGAAACGTCAAAGAACAAGCGTTCGCTGGGGCGTTCGGCGGGTTCACTCCCGATTTTACCGAAAAAGAGAGGTTCCAAGGCTGAGCAATAAAATGTGGGTTGTTGAAGAAAATTTCTAAAGGTCTAGTGAGTCGCATGGGGTCAAATCTTTTCCGGGATTCGGCAAATTCGTAAACCCAGCAGTGATGCCAATTTGCATAGGCCTAGCGTTGAAAGTGTTGTTCATTCCGTTTTTAATTTCGATCAACTTGTCTCTCTCCAAGTCGATGTTTTTTTGGCTCGGATGGAAACATAGTGCGTTCCGTCTTCGTTCATCCATACCATGAATCTCCCCAAAACATGCAAGCTGGTATCGTGCTCGTGTCCAATTTGCTGGTCTACGTACTCTTTCGTCACAGCGTCCTCGTTGTCCGTGGGAGTTCCGAGACCCGTAACTCTATTGCCGCTCATAGCGAGTTCGCCGGTCATCGAGTCGCCATCCTTCGAAACTTTTCTGTCGTTTAACCATGAGGTTAGGCTGGTCACGGAACCCATAGTAGCTGCATCTTGCGGCTCGGTTGGATTCATCAACCCAGTTATTTTTTTTCCTCCCATGTTAATCCTTCCGGTCATTCGCGCTCCAGTTTTTTTGACGTACGCGGAAAGATCCACATCTTCGCCATCTATTGACGTCGATTTTGTTTCGATCGTTGGTCCCCAGATAGACATTCTTTCTTTTATTTTATTGGATTTCAAATTCCAAATCCAGCGGTTGATCGTGATTATCGAGCTTTCTCGAAGAATTTTTCCATTCTACTTTGAAGTCGAAGTCGAGCTCGTGGATGGTTCCGTTTTGCAGTTTTTTGAAACTCGGCTTTTCATAGGTCGAAACGAAGTATTCCCCGAACGCGGCGTTTGTGAGATCGATAGACCCAAGAACCTGGCCTCCCTGCAGAACGTCGTCGTTGTCTACGAGATTACCCGTGGTTGACAGCTGATTTAGGTACACGAGAATTCTTCGAGGTAAAAATTCTATCGCCCGATCTCCCGTGTATTCACCATCTGCTAGCCACCCTTCGTCGTCCAATCCGAACATTTCTCGAACGCGGTCCGGAAACCAAATCTGATACTGCTCGTGAATTCTCATGTTGAGTTTTCCATCGCGTTTGTCGACTTCGAATTCGAAACCGTCGATCTGGCTCGTGAATTCTTTCGCGAGCAGGTCAAAATTATACAGCCCCGGGCTTATTTTTATCGCTTCTTCAGGTCCCTGCCCTCCTTGAGTGTACCTCCATTCGAGTTCTTCTTCGACGTTGAACCAACCTACTCGACCCGAGATCCTTTTGATTCCAATTTTAAGTTCTCGCCGTTATTGTCTATACTTTGCAACGGGCGATAAGGTTTTCCTTTGCCGGTGCCGGTAATTGTGACAAACATTTTTCTTTTATCTTTCAATAAAATGAGAACCGGAGGAGTATTCGAACCGACGCACGGTTTCAGTCTCGTGAATCAAGAAATTCAAAAAAAAAAAAAGGAACATTTTACGTAAGATTTCCCAGTTTGTGGCAAAAGTACAAACTTCTGAGAGTCACGGCAAAAGAGGTGTACGATGACTGGCTCTCCAACCAGATGCAATTCTGGCAAAACCAGCTGAACTTCGCGGTCTGGTGCGCCACGTCAGGATGCGGGTGTCCAAAGAACTTCTCAGTCACAAAGATCCGATGATTCGATCCGTGTTCAGATTTCACGCATATTATCAGATCAGAAGAATCCTGTCGGAAATGTCCTGTCCACTACCCTCGGAGGAATCCTTCAATCCTCTGAACAACGGGATCGACACCCACGCTTACGAAAGAATTTGCAACGAATTCGGAGTGTCCGCGAGAGCTAACTGGAGACAAAAGTTCGATCTTTCCAACGGAATGGGCAGTTACTTCTTCAACAAACAATTTTACGACTGGAAATTCGTGACCACCAAAAATGGTCGAAGCTTACCAACGGAGGAAACTACAGTCAGTCGATGGACTGGAAAGTTCACTTTGATGCGGACAGCTTCGGAGGTGTGGACAATCAGACTGACAAGATTCTATACATTGAACAGCTGTTCGATCACGATCCGGATATAACCGACAAAAGTATCAGAAAAGGAGATGCCATGGCTGCTATCGGAAGTTTCGTAGCAGACACTTGGAACGAGGGTTTCACACGTGCGGGAGTTTCGAGAATCAACGACTCCATCAGGACTTACACGTGGGCAATTCTTGGATCCCAAGCTCAAGCCAGATCTGGCATCCTGCGTTCCGGCAAGGCGTTCGACGCTCAGAAACAATTTCTAGCAAACGTCGAGGATGCGATCAACTCGGTCGTGGATCTTCCGGACTCGATCGACAGATACCAGAGAACTCTTCAGTACGCTCAAAGCAAACTGGATTTTGTCGTGGGTCACGGACTTTACTTGCTCCCGAGCAACATGGAAATCCTCGTGGGATCCGTAAACGGATACAACAATTTCATCCAAATCGCCACGGATGACATGCAGATAGGGCTAAACTCAGACGTAAACACCGACTCTCGACCGAATGTTGAAGACAGTGCTCCTGAGGAGAGTCAGTTGTTTTTAGAGGAGGTTGAAAGTCCACCCTTGACTGAAAGTCCACCCTTGACTGAAGAGCCTCTAATGCATGATGAGAAAAAGCTTTCTCTATTTTTGGCAGCCGCTGCAATTTTCTTATTTTTCTGGCAAACGGTTTAAAAAAAATAAGTTGGACACACACAAAAAAGTCTTCTCACTAAATTCTAGTGAGAAGATTTTTTTTTACTTTTTTTTGCAAATTCCATAACTGTAGTGTACAACAACATTCCAACACCCAAAGCTAATGTCCATATGTGATCAGCTAGAAATCCAGCAACAGACCCCGCAGCTTTGAGACAGAAATTCACAACAGCCCCGATGATCCCTGGAAGTGCGATCAAAGCTTTGTCTCCAAGTTTCAAAAGGAGATTGGCTATTTTCTTGAGCTGATCCTTAATCCAATCGGTCCAAGTTTTAGGCTTTGGTGGGGGTTCGGGTCCTGGTGATGGTCCAGGTTCAGGACCTGGGCCTGGTTTTGGTTCTGGAGGCTTCGGTGTGATCGCTGAGACTGCGGATTTGATGGCTAACAAAATACCCTCGACGATAGTGGCGATCGTCATGCCGATGGCTGTGACCAACGAAGCTATGGTGACTCCCTCTCGTCTAAAGAGTTCTCGAATCCGACTTCCCGTGGTAGCATCGCTGTCTATGAAACTTTCGATCGATCTTCGCAAACGCTGAAGCGAATTTCTGACCTTGGCATCTTGATCTGCGATGGCGTTGTCAAACTCTTTGATATCGCTTTCAAGCTCCCTAGCTCTTTCAGCATCTTCTTCGCTGACAGGTAGCAGAGGCTCTCCTTCATCACCTTCGTAAGTTGGGTTAGTAAAACTGACCGAACCGCGTCCTTTAGACTTTAATTCTTTCAGTTCAGTTTCCTTTTCATTCCTTCTTCGGACAAGGTGCTCATAGACATCAGACAGCTTCTTGAGTTGTCCTCGTTCGGTTAAAAATTTCGGATTTCTTCGTGATCTACAAGAGGATCATTTGGCAATTCATTGGCTAAACCTTCCATGTCTTGGTTTGTTTTTTGAAGTCCCTCCAAAACTCTTTTAGTGTTGTTTGGTCTACCAGCGGTGTAGTGGTTAGGGGTGATACATCTCTCGCGCTAGTTGACGCTTTTTCGGCACTTTCCTGCACTTGCGGCGTTGATCCTCGTTTGAAATCCTTGATTCCGAGACCTATTTTGACAAAATTGGTACCTCCTGGATCTTTGCCTTTGACTTGTTTAGCTATCGATTCTAGGGGGTAAAATTCGCTCGAATTTTGTTTGGTTAACCAAACTTGTTTTTTTCTGTAACTAACTTTGATTCTTCCGGTTTCATCTACCACAAAAACCGCTTCAGTAGCAAAGGCCGTTCCTTGTTGCGTGTATCCTAAGCGTTTCACGTAATCCCGAAACTCATCCCTAGCCAGTTCTGCTTTTGTCGATTCAATGTTTTGACGGTTCTCCTCAGGGAAGGACTGTCTTCACGAAGTTTTAATAGATCGAGTCGATCGTTGAGATCTTCGATGGAATTTCGACTCTTATCGGAAACGAAACTCACATCGGGATTTTCCCAACCGACGCTTCCTCGTCGTCTCTGACCCTCCGTTTGTATTTGCTCATCACCAAAATCAGTCTCAGCCGGTGTACCACCAACTGCTCCCGTGGTATCTCCGATCGTATCTTCGAATTCATCGAAGTCATCCATCTGAATGTCTTCTCGAGGATAAAAATCTGCCATCTTTTGGTTTTTATTTTACGTATAAATAAAAGATGGCGACTGAATACGGATCAACTTCGTAATGCACGAGGAATCAATGATGATCGACGCAGCATTCGAAACACACACGTTTCAAGTACTATCGATCAGGGTGGAATCCTTACAGTGAGGTTCCCAGACCTTGGAAAAATGATGTCATAGTCCCTGGAACTAGCAGACTTTCATTCAATGTTGATTTGAATTCTGCGGCTGGTGGAAACCAAGATGTTAATCGAACAATCGTAAATAATCTTGGAAGAGCGATAGTGTCAAAAATTGAGGTCAAATTGGAAGGACAGAGCATATACATTCTGAACGATGCTGACGTTTTCCTGTGCTATCAAGATCTTTGGAAAACAACCAAGGAGCGATCAAATGCCGTCTATCAGGGTATTCAATCTGGAGCAGGGCGTAAGCACAGAATAGATGCCGGTGACAAAGGTGCCGACGCCAAGGATATTGCCGTGGACAAGAATTATGGCAACATGTTCTGCATCCCGTTGGACTTTGAAATGCTGAGTTCCCACAACCCATTTTTCCAGTTCGAGTTAAAAGACAGACTCTCTTACGAACTAACTTTTAACAACTATGGGAAAGTGATAGTTTCCACAGACACAGCTGCCAGTTACTCCATTTCTAACATTCACCTGGAGTTTGATGTGGTAAGCTCACGAGAGACGGCGATGATGATCAAAAACATGTACGATGGAAAAAGCGTGGTTATGTACGATAGAGTTATCAGACACAGCAAGGAGTCGCTGGACAAATCAAACACCGTCTGGAATATTGTCCTGGCACCACGAGCAAAGTCCATGAAAGGCATTTTGATTCTTTTCGTAGATCCCGCGGATGGAGGAGCCGATTACGCTCGAGATTCCGAGAAATTATACAACCCAAAAATCAAAAAAGTCTCAGCCACTCTAGACGGGAACCCAAACCAGCTGTATGCGAGCGGAATGTTACCTCACAACCATTTTGAAGAAATTCAAAAGCACTTTGCGGATGGAAAATACAGAACCGTCCCACACATAATCAAAGAAGCGGAATTGGCCGATGTGATTTTACCAGATTATCTCACGACCAAGTATGGACTATGGTTGGACATGAGAACCACGGATGATGACACGCTGCATGGATCTGGTAGGAAAATTGAAGGAGCTAGTCAGAGTATTCAGATTGAGATCGAAAAAGAAGCCGAGGCTGCAGGAGCGTTGAACGCTTACGTGTACTACATACAGGATGCAAAGGTGAATATCGAAGCCGGAAGATTGCAGAGCGTGAAATACTAGAATAAAAGATGTTTCCAAAACACGCGCACTCGGCTATAATCTGCGGAGCCACCGGCTGTGGCAAGACTGAATTTGTTCTGGATTTACTCGAGAGGGAATACAAGAATTTCTTTGAATACATCATAATCGTTTGCCCTACCTGGACGCGCAACAAAGCGTACTTAAACAGATCCTGGTTTTTTAAGGACGTTGATGTCATTCCAATGGATCCTAACTGGTGTCCAAAGTCCGACGATTGGCTGAACGATTGTTTGAAATTTGGCTACAAAACTTATGGAATACAAGACGGACACACACTTTTCATTATCGACGACTGCAGCTCTGACAGATCATTAACCAAAAAGAAACAAATGCTTTCTCAGCTAGCATTCTCGGGAAGACACGATAATTGCTCCGTTTGGGTGCTTACACAAAAATATAACTCCATCGTTACCGATCTCAGAGAGCAGACAAAATGGACAGCCTTGTTTTACACAAAAGATCAAGATAGTTTCGGCGAGACTCTAAGGGAGAACGATATAATCCCAACTCTAGAAGAGAAGAAAGAGATAAAAAAAAAGCTAGCTAAACAAAAACATTCCAAACTAATTCTAATTACCGAGCAACCGACTGAGTACTGGTGGCAAAAATAATCTTAAGATAAAAAGCAAGATGACTGAAATTGAAGATATAGTTAACGAGGCGATGACCGTGGGCGTTCTGCCCACCCTGAGCGAAACGCCTACCATAGACGGAATGTCTACCTTAGACGGTACGGCTACACGGGAGGAACCTGTAAACACGGACTCTGCTAAAACGGAACAGCTGCACTACAACTACAGTTATGTCAACAGCAAATTGTGATCCAGCAAAGAATCCAAAAAGGGTTGTGGCTGGTAAAGCATTGGCTGCAAAGAATAAAGAACAGCTTGAATTATTAAGAGAGTTTGAAGCGCAGAAAAAAGTAAAGGAAAAAAATCCAAGACGAGTCGCAGCTGGAAAAATGGTTGCAGAACGTTTGAAAAAAAGAATCGAAGCGATGCATGAAGTTCAACAGGAGCATCCTGAGATTAAAACCCAAACCTATCCGGAGAAAAGAACCATAGAAACACAAACTTATCCGGAGATGAGATCCATAGAGACACAAACTGACTAAAAAATTCTTATCATACTAAAATTGTATGATAAGAATTTTTTAATAGGTATCTATAGATTTTCTACAGGTATCTATAGATGATTTCTACAGGTATCTATAGATGATTTCTACAGGTATCTATAGATGATTTCTACAGGTATCTATAGATGATTCTATAGGTATCTATAGATGATTCTACAGGTATCTATAGATGATTCTACAGGTATCTATAGATGATTCTACAGGTATCTATAGATTTTTTCTAATAATAAAAGATGAGTGATCTAGAAACCAAATCAGTAGACGTTTCAGCAGCGGACACGACGCCTCCGACAAAAGTGACGGCAGGAGTGAATCAAGCAAAAGTCAAAAACCCGAACCGGGTTGCCGCTGGAAAAGCATTAGCCGCAAGAAACAAAGAAAGGACAGCAAAAATGAAAGCCTTTGAAGCAATGCAAGCAACACCATCCAAAGATACACCTAAGACCATGCCTTCAGACGTGTCAAACTGGTTGTCAGGTCCAGTTCTTGTTGGAGGAGTGGTCGTCGTCGTTGGAGGGATAGTGGCATATGGGTATTCTACCTTAAACGGTACGACTGAAAGCCCACCCACCGTGACCACAGTGGCCGATCATCAACCAAAAGTCGATCCTTTCGATGATTTTTAGTTACAATAAAGAAGATGGCAGAAACCAATCCAAACGTAAAATGATCGTAAACGGCGCGTATCACGCAGCAACGATAAGCCTCGGTGTATGGGCTAACTCGTTCGTTATGAAAAAGTTCCTGAAATGGAAGCCGGCTAATCTCTCGCAGCTTGATGCGGAGGATATTGGAAAGTTGACTTTGAGTGTCTTTTCGGCTACGATGCTCAGAGATTGGCTCGTGAATCAAGGAATTCTTCCGGATGAAATTATGGTTTAGTCCAAGGGAAACATTCTGTCAAGGTAGGTATATTAAAAACCCTCTTAGCACTATCTGTGCTAAGAGGTTTTTTTGTTGTAAAAAAAAGAGAAAAATGGCGTCGATCGCATTCATGGTTGGTGGAGCCATGGTTAACGCTTTGGCATTTTCAGGAAGCAATTATCTGTTCAACTCTCTTAGTAGTTCGGAAGAACGCAAAAGACACGATCTCGCTCTTGAGAAACTTCAGCACGACCGAGATTCTTGGAATCTAGCGCGTCTTTCAAGGATAGATTACATCAACGACCAGTTGAAAAAACAGGGTCACGCGGAGAGAACCTTTTCGGACGTCGATGACGCGATGAGACAGTATTATAATTTGACGGGAATTTTGATGGATTCTTTTCCACCCGAACCACAACTTTATGATGGAGAGTATCTCGACGAAGATCAAACAAAATCGATTCAGAACGGGGAATTAGCTTTGCTCGGACTGGGATTGCTCGGAACCGGTGTGGTCGCTATCTTTGGATAAAAGTATTTGGGTGGGAGCTGAGCCTCTAATCTCTGGAAAATCATCGAGAGTTACGGAATAATTTCTTCGCTTGAGTAGGTAGAAGAGAACGTAGTGAATATTGAAATTATTTCTCTTGGGTTTATTTTGTAGATAAATTTTCAGTATATTATCAAGATCGCATAACAAATTAGCTCGATCGTGCCAAAAATCGACGGGAAAATTGCCCGTAATTTCGTAGTAAATCTTGTGAACGGCTTTTGGGTCTGATCTCAAGACTTTTAACAAGTCTTTTTTTACTCGGAGGGACTCGAACAATAATTTTTTTCGTTCAAATTCGTAACATTTCCTCGATAGATTTCAATGTATTCTTCAAACTGGTAGGTCTTGGTTTCGCAGTACTTTATCGATTGTCGAATTTGGTCGATGTCAACTCGGGGTGAGTTCTCGTTAAGAGACGCGTCATTTTCCAAACCACAATCATAACACACATCGTCTACTATGTATTCTGAGTTGCAATTTTTACATTTTGACGGAACTCTTTGCTCCACTCGTGCGGGTTCTTTAAACAACCGAGTGAATTCGGTACCGTATAGGTTGCAAATCGTTTTTTTTTGCTCCGAAGGCGGGTTTTCTTTTTACACAATTTGCAAAAACAACGCTTATATTTACTCGTACACTTCATTTTTGTAACAATAAAAAATCTCCTTTAGACTGAATGTCTAAAGGAGATTTTTTTGTTGGTTTTGGTAGACTGTACGACTAGTCTGAGTCTTCATCATATTCCAACTCTTTCACTACAAGGTCAAAACTGTGGTACATGTTCCCGGTTGTTTTGCTTTCTTTTTTGCCCGTGAGTCTAACAAGAGCTATTGATTCACCAAAGTCCAAGTCCAAGTTCTCTAGCCTTTTTGTTAGGGTAGAACAACTCCAAACTCGAGTGTTATCACTGAGAGTGATAACTCCGGATTTTCCAACCCTGGTTTCCATGATCTCAAAATTGGTAATTTCGTAAATTCCACCTTCTTCTAGTTCAACCCATTTCAAAATTGAGGGTCCTTTTTGCTCTTCTAACAAATGTTCAAATTCAATATTGAGTATGCTTGATTGTTTTGCCATTTTGTTTGTTTTTTATTAGCCGGATTTTCTTAAACTCTTTTTTTTTTTTATTAGCCGGGATTTTCTTAAACTGTTTTTATTTTCAAATCGAGGCTAAAAATAAAAGATGGCTGAAACTAAAATGTCTAAGGTTTACTACAGTCCGAGAGGGTATTGGAAGGGTGTTTCTGCGATAGACAAGCTGGCGAAAGAGGCTGGAGTGACGAAAGAAAAAGCTAGAAATTTTTTAAAAAAGCAGACTCAGTGGCAAATTTACCTACCACCTCCAAAGTACATTCCCAGAGCAAAATTTAACGTAAGTGTACCTAATGAAGTTCATCAAGCCGATTTGCTGTTTCTCCCTCACGACAGACCGAGTAAAGGAAAAAAGCTTTACAAGTACGCGTTGACTGTGGTGGATGTCGCGAGCAGATACAAGGAAGCTGAGCCTCTGAGCTCGAAGGAATCTGGGGAGGTGGCTAAGGCATTTGAAAAAATTTACTCTCGAGTTTTAAAGTGGCCGAAGCTTCTGCAGGTCGATCCTGGAAGAGAATTCATGGGCAAAGTGAACGAAGTGATGAAAAAGCACAAGGTCGATATCAGAAGAGGGTTGCCTGGTCAACATAGAGCTCAGGCAATTGTTAAAAGATTCAACAGAACTTTGGCTGAAAGACTGTTTGGCCATCAGTACTCGCAGGAAATACTGATGGAAGCTCGTGGTCAGAAAAATGTGAGGTCTACCAAGTGGGTGGGTAGGCTTCCGGATGTAATCAGAGCTTTAAACAGCGAAGAGACTCGGCTGATAGGAATGAAACCGGTTGATGCTATCAAGAAGAAAAAGATTGAAACGATGTCTTCAGCTCCACAGAAGTTGAAAAATGAGATTAAAATTCCAGGTAACGTGAGATTGAGGTATTTGTACGCTCCCGGAGAGTTGGAGGAGGTGAGAGAAGACGCGCAACCGATCCCATTTGGTCTCTGGAAACTTACACGGTTGATAGTATCGTGAGAACACCGGGTGATCCAATTTTGTACTATTTGAGTGAAGGTGCACCAAAAAGAGCGTTTGTTAGACAGGAGCTTATGATAGTACCCGAGGGTACACAGTTGCCACACGACAGAGTTTTGAAGTAAAATTTCTTATTCAAGTTTTTCAACACAGTAACCGTGTGCATGTGTGTGAATTTTGTCCTCAAGTCTCTTTCGTTTGTCATCGTGCGGATCTAGGGCAACTTTGTTGACGGTTTCAGTGTACACCTCATGCTTATAACTCCTAATCACATTCATCGTTCTCATCAGAGGTTTCTCATCGAAGAGACAACGCTTGTAGTCGTCGAAGGTAATTTTTCTTTCAACAACTGCTTTTTGACACCCTTACATCTCTTTTCCTCGTTTCCCTCATGCATTCTGTAAGAGTACAACTTTGCTCTCAGTCCAACGAATTCCACTATCTGCTTTCCTCCAGCTTCGTCCTTGAACATGCCGGGAACTTTTTTGTTCTTTCCGGTTGGAATTTTTGATGGATGATCAGCTGGGTAGTTGGAGGTGTCAAAAAGCTTTTTCACATCACCCGAAATGTCAGCGTAAAAATCCTCAGTCTGAATTTCATAGGTCAACGAGTCGGTGTTGTGAACGATGATCTCACCTACTCCAGCTTGGAAGGTTCCGTTCACCGTTTCAAGATCGTAAACGTACTTGCCTTCGTATGTGAAGAGTTCAACTTTGGTAACAAGGTTATCAGCTTTTTAGGTCTGTTTGCACTCAAGCATTGTTGCGTGTAGATGCACGGTTTGTCTTTTCTCACTCCAATTCTAGGACGAAGACCAATGCTCTTTGCGAGATAGTATAATTGTGCGCTTCCAATCTGACCTTTGTTTGAAAACCTTACAACATTACCAGACTTGGTTCCATCTCCCATGTAGTATCCTATGAAGAAGCTGTATCGAACCGAGTAGTTGGCATTCAAGATGTAGTCTGGGATCTTCTTGAACTTTCTCTCATCGTAAAACTGCGGTCGGTACTCTTCAACGATAGCTTTGGGTCGTTTGGCAACAAGCTTGTAAACGTTTGAAGACTTCATCGTGTTCAAGATCTTTGCTTCGAACCCAAGATCCTCGAGATACTGTTTGCACAGATTCAAATACCGTATGTTTTGGTTGTTCAGTGCCCAAGTGCGTTTAATTCCATGCTTGCAGTGGTACGTTCCGCAGGATCCGTCCGCATAAAAAATCCGTAAACAAGCGCCTTTTTCTCTTCGAGGGTTCTTTCCGCGTCGTTATCGATATCGCGTAAAATTTGATCTAACTTGATAGTACGAAAGTTGTCGTTAATTGGGTGTCCTACCAAGAGTTTAGTTTCATTCGGTTTGCAGTCTGTTGGCTTGATTTTGTTACCTAGATGGTCAAGAAGGCTATGATCCTTTGTAACACACACGCTTCCAGTCATGGTCGAGACTCTATAGATTTTTTTGTCAACTTCGTGTCTTATGACGTGTTTGATTTCGTTCCATCCGCCGTCGCTCCAAACTTTAAATTTTGACTTTCCATATTCTTTGCCGTCTCTCCTTTTCCAATACACGTCTGTCAGATCGTCGATCGTTCGGATGAATATATCGTCGCCCTCATCTTTGACAAGAACGGGCGTGTCTTCGGTGACGCTGTCAGTCATACAGAGCTTTGCCCTTCCACCATAATTCCTCTTGATGTAATTGTAGTGGAAGTCGTACATCATTGTCTTTGAGATATCCAGGATGCTCATTCCGAGATAGATCGGCTTGTTGAAGTACAGTTTGATTTTCTTCATGTGAACCGCTATAAGATTTTCATCAAAGATTGTGTCACGCTGGTAGTTGGGTTTTGCGGCTAATTTGATGGCTTTGTGTTCCGAATTCACGAGATGGACATTGACGCGATTTCTGATGTTTTCCATAGTTTTGCCAAAAACCGAGTTATTCATCAACTTAAAAAAATCCTTTTCAAACTCCGAGTTTGCATTTTTGCGAAGCTCGGTATTCAGATCGATGTACTTTTTCATAAAGGGACTCTCATTAAATATGATTCCTCTGTGGATCTTGGTTAATTTGAGTCCAAGGTCTAGACATTGTTTCAAAGCCGTGTGGTGAATGACGTACTTTTCCTTATCTCCAAGATTTGGAATGAGTTTTTCCACCCTGTTTACGGTGACTCTCTCAGGAGCTAGGGGATAGTCGTTATGGAGGTCGTGTAGCTTCTTAGGGTATTCCAGATCCACTTCAAGAATGCATGGGATTTCATCCCAAGAGTCTAGCTGTTTCGGAGTCATCCACTCGAAATCTCCGGTTGGCAATGGTTGACTCATCGCCCAGCCATAAAGGTTATTATTGTCGAGGTATTGGATATACTTGGAGGGCTTGCTCGGATCGTAATCGGATCCCATGTATTTGTTATTTGCTTCTGAATATCTGGTTGAAATCATGGATATCCCACCTCTAATTCCCTTCTCGATCATCAGAGCCATATCAATATCCGTTAAAAGATCTAGTTTGATTCCTGTTTTCTTCAACATGGTGTCATAGGATAGGCCTGGGGCTGTGTAGTACCAGCAGGGGTCAAGCTGATAATTTTTCAAGCATACTTTTCTAAAACTCTCAAAAACATCCGCTAGAAGAAGAACATCTGACTTGAGATACAGATCGTGATACTCCCTCATGGTTTTCATCTCGAAGGCATTCCAAACATTCTGTGCGTGCTGATAATCCTCGTTAGAAATTTCTGATTCGTTGAGTTTGGAGTAAAACGCTTCTTTAGAAGGGAGACTGGTTTCCTGAAGTTTCTTGAGAGAGTTGACGTGATCATAAGGGTATACTCCTTTTTTCAGGAGAAGCTTAAGCTGATCTTCTTCAAAAAATTTTGAAATTTCGGAAAATGAGTCCAAATTTTCGACGAGTTTACCCAACCCAGCAGCCATGAATTTGAAACTATCGATAAATCTAAGATCACGCTTAACTTCCACTTCTTTTCCTTCCTTATTGGTAAATGTATCAACCAATATCTTCTTGGTGAATGAGATGTACTTCTCTTCGTTGGAAGGAATACAGTCGATCTCTCCCTCGGTCTTGCCAAGATTCTTGATGAACAGATGAGCGTCATATCCGGCTAGATTATGAAAAATCACGGGAAAGAACTTTGGTTTCCTATATTTCATATTACAGATATTGTGGGCAGCTCCTCTGAATTTTCCAGTAAAGTGGCAGTGGTCTCTGACGTTGTAATTATCTTTATCATCGGGGGTCAGTGGATCCTTACAGATGTGGCAGTGGGTGGATTTTTCGAAGATCTCTCGCTCTTGCTCCCCAAAGATCATTTCCTTTTGGAACTTGAATTCTTGATAGATCTCTTTGATGTTTTGCTCTAGAGTTTCCATAAAAATCTGAGCCACATCTTGGTCCTCGGATTCCTTGGTGAAGATCACTGGTTCTTGAGTGTACACCGAGTCATCGAAACACTTGATATAATAGCAAAAGCCCGATGGTTCGTGCTTCTGATACTTTTTGGTGTAGGAGTCTTTGAGGTTTGGTTGACAAGTTTGAATCGGTTTTGTAAAAGATTCAAAGTCGGCGTACACGACAAAGGGGACGTTCTGAGACTTGAAATGATGTTTAAAATACTGAGATGAATCCTTCTCTGGATCTGGCATTTCAATTTTCACGGTTTCATTATTTTGACATAGCTCTTTATGTTTCACCAATTTTGTTTGGAGATGTAGGACGTGAGACATCGCATACAATAATATCTAGCATGACCATTTTACTCTCTCGTGACGACATTAGTCTGCTCATACTCTTGATGACGCAGTAATGTTGAGTGTCATAGCCATCCTTATTTTTGCCCGAAATTAAAAGAAGATTAACTTCGTGTTTTCGATTGCTAGCACCTTCTTTCAGCGGGTAGACTTCATTTTTGTACAACCTCTCGGATGAATTTTTTTCGGCGTATCCCAAGACATTGACGGAAATTGATGGATTATTCATCTCAAATTTGTCAATATCTTTAAGGGGGGTTGGAAAGGGGATACCATCAAAGTTGAGCTCTTCGGCTTGTACCATAAGTTTTGTGTCTATCCGATTTGGATTTTTGGGAACTTCATTGACGGCTCGAGCGATAGCCCACTTGAAGCACTGTTCGTCATCATTTTTGGGATTGATGATCGCTTTCTTTTTGGCTAAATCTTTTGGAAGCGGAATGTATGACGAACCACTCATCGGTTTATACTTCGCGGTATGAATCTCCAGATCTACGATGGACTTGAAAACCCACCCACTACCAGAATTTTGAAATGTGGAGATGTTCTCAAGATCTTGGTTTTCCATTTTCGTACAGCTCATCGAGATTGGTGGCTTCCAAATTGACGTCTGTGCTGGAGCTAAATACAGCTTCCTTGACAACAACTTCACCCGTTTGCAAATTTATTTTTTCCATCATGCATCGAAGACTCATTTTAACTTTTGTCTGACGGGTGTTGGTTAGAAGATTTACGACTGGTTGCTTGACGGCTACTAAAAATGTGTTTGGCGCATAATTAGCCCGTCCACCGATTTTGTACCGAGTCGTAAAATGATTGAGCGCGGATTCAAATTCTTGAATTTTGAAAGGTTTTTCCTTCTGTTTGTAAAGCTTTTCAATCTTTCGTTGAAATCTGGTTCGTCTGGGAGGTGGTTCGGGGGGTATCCAAGAATGACCAATCTTGCGTTGGCTTTATTTCTATCTGGGGTGGAACGGGGGTGGTATACGGCGTTGGTTCAAGAATGGGTACATCGATATTTTGTATCGGAGCATCCAGCGGATCTAAGACATAGTTTTCTTGAAGAATTTTTATTAGATCGGTTTTGCGGGTGTGTCTCCAATCTCCTTGCAGGCCAGCATTTTTCGCAATGGCTCGTAGATCCTTTACCGTATATTCACTCTTGATTTTTTTAAAACGCTCCCATTCAGCGTTCGATGAAAAGAATAGTATTCGTTTCATCTTCTTTTATTATATACAATTTTTTATTTTCTTAAACTCTTTTTTATTGATTTTCAAAAAAAAAAAAAATCAATATCAAATTATTATGAGGATTTCTTTTTTTCGTAATATTTTTTTGAAGCCTCGCGATACTTCTCTCTATTCTTCCGGTAATAAGCTGAACTATATTTTTTACCCTTATTTGTCGGAATTCCCAACTCTTTACATAGACCGACATTGTAACGATTCTGCAATGTTACGGGTTTGTAAAATTTGTTTGGATTTTTTTGACTGAGTTGAACCCACTGGTTGTTGTAAAATACGAACAGACGGTTATTTTCTACTTTCGATTCGAGAGTTATTTCTTTTTCGATATTGTAATGATTTTTGAATGATTCCATTTTTTTATTATATTTGTTTTTTTACTAAATTTTTTTGATTTTCTTAAATGTAAATTATTTTTTTAAGTTCCAGAAGCCCGAATTCACGTTACAAAACCATCGCGGTACTAGTCGGTCGTGACACCGCTCAAAATAGCGGCTGGGGGTTAGCGTCGCAGCAGCGGCGTGTGATTTTACCGTGATTTGAAGAGTCACAGCATTTCTGCGATTTTATGCGTAATTTGGGGGTTGGGGTCGATTTACACGGGAAATGATAGTAAATGTGCTAGAATGTGCTATAAAAAAATGCAGGGGAAATTTTTTCCCTGCATTTTTTTTTTGGATAAGTTGAAATGCAGGGGGAATTTTTTTCCCCTGCATTTTTTTTTTGATAAGTTGAAATGCAGGGGAATTTTTTGTGTGAATTTGGATTGGGGTGAATTAAAAATGCAAGGATGTTTTTCTGTGTAATCCTGTGTACACAGCAGTTACACAGCATTTCTGTGATTTTATGTGTAATTTGGTGGTTGAGTCGATTTACACAGAAATAGACAGGTTTCTGTGATTTTACTGTGTATTTGGTGGTTGAGTCGATTTACACGGCAGTTACACAGGTTTTGTGTGATTTTATTTTTGATGGTTGGGGGTATTTGATGGTTGGGGTCGATTAATCTGCACACGGGCTAAATGACAAAAGGAGTAAATTTTCAATCAAAGTGTCTTTCCAAATCTGAATCGGCAATAACCTCACTACTTTTGTTAAACTATTTTTCTGCCGGATTTTTTTGCCTTTGGGCATTAATCTGCAACAGAAACAAAAAGTATTTTCTATAAGGTACATAAATAGCAATGTAGCCAGAGGTTTCCAGTGATATAAAAATATCAATTTTTTTTGAGAAAAGTGGGGGGATGAGGCTACGGATCACAAAATGCCCTTTTAAACAAAGTGTTGATGAAAAAGAAAAGTACTGGTGTTAAGGGGGTACTACACCCATCGATTTTTTTTTTGCATTTTTTGCATTTTGTGAAGAAATTACAAAAAAAATTGGACAAAGTGGTATGCAAAATGAAGGGGCAAATCTTCTCGTTTTATTGGTGGCATCGTATCAACGTAGCTTACATGCTTTTAAAAGTAGAAGCCAAAAGGTGGTACATCACTGATGATTTAAATTCACTTCATTTTGGAAAGCTTACTATCAACGGATTTCGTTAAAATTTTGGATATGTGTTGCTAACACGTTAGGGAAATAAAGTTGATATGTAAAATGGGAATAAGTGGTTCCTGATTTCTTTTATGACTTCATGAACTTGGTGCTCCACAACTATCAAAAAGGAACTGGTTAAAATGCTTCTATTTTCAATGTTGAGCTATATTTTGTATTTTTAACTTGCGACATTATTTCACTGAAACTTAATTAAGCCACAGGTAACAGGTTACCACAACCATACTACAGCAATGTTGAAAAAATTGTATTTCTTGTCACCTATACCACCATATTGGGTAGTTTTCCGTAAGCTTAACGTTTGTGATTTTGGTAACTATTTTATATTTATTTGTGAAATCCGTCTCAACTAGGCATTCTAAATTACTCACCATTTACATCCCAAGGTATATTAGTATATCCACCTTGCACTTCTCGATATATATCCAGTTAAAGACAGAATATCAAAATTATTCCTCATTATGATATCACAAACTCTCACATGTGTATTCAAAATTGATGCTTAAATTTGACCTGAACCAATTGACCTATAACCTGACATACGGTGACCTAATAGCCTTTTCTTCTCCTCAACACATTATAATATTATTGACTAATGACTATACATCCATTGTGTAAGTGTTTATATATTTTGCATGCACCACTAGATTTTCTATAGAGAGTATAACAAAGGATTTAATGTATTCTATTCATGTACCCTACTTGAACATGCTAAATAGAATAAATCATGGTTTGTTATGAAACACGCATCTGAGTAACTAGGATACAGTAAACAAAATATATATAGGGCTAAAATGACTTACTACAATTGTTTAAAAGCACTTTTTTTCTTCTTTTTTTCATATTTTTTTAATTTCACATGATCCGTGCATATATCGCCTAGCTATAAATGAAAAAATATTTATTTAGACCAATAAAACCAGTATATGGGTGTAGTACTCCCTTAAAACAAACTGTTTGTTTTTATCTAGAATTCAAACCATTTTATTTGACGGGAAAATAGTTAAGGTAACTTCAATTTGAATCGATATCGGTCTTCTTATATTGGTATCTGTACAACCTTGGTCTGTTTCTTGTATTTTCAATCTTGATTTCATTTGTTGCTTTGCCTACATCTAAATACAAAACTGTCTCCCGAGAACTATGTAATATCTAAGTTATTTTAAGCGTGCAACTACTACAAGCCGGCATTTACAGATTTAGTTTACTTTTAGTGTGTTTATCTTACAACGCAACTTTTAATGTTTACTCTTTCTAGATACGCCTGATGCCCCTGGCAAGCCGACAGTGAACATTAACAACAAAGCTGTCAAGATAACATGGACAGAACCAAAGAGGGATGGTGGTCGTAAAATTACCGGATATACAGTTATGAAAAAAGAAACGACCAGCTCAACTTGGGTCGATGTTGAGAAGGTATTTTTTTTTAAAGTAATAATCAAAGCAGATGTAAACTTTTGCCATGTAAAACTACAGACAGATATTGCTGGAAGAGAGCTTTTGACGTATACATTCTTATGCTAGTAATTTCTTATTGATTTCAGACATGTAAGACTGAATATACGACTGCTGGTGTAAAACCTGGCAAGGAACTCGCCTTTCGCGTACTTGCAGCAAATGAGAAATGTGCAAGTGAGCCAAGTGAACCATCGGACATAGTTATATTCTATGGTAATAAACATTTAATTCTTTTCATAAAATTACACATTTTAATGTCATCATGTAAGCCGCTATGATTATGGCTATGCTACATACTGGTCTCTGTTAAATAAGCAAGTTTCATAATATCAAAACGTAGGCACAAAGTGTGGATACAATAATATTGATGTGAAACAAAAGTGATATCGTTAAGAAGAAACACTGTAACCAAGCGTTAGACAAAAAAGCAAACCATGCATTGATAGTGCATATATAGGCAATCGTCTTTTTATGGCGGGAAAGTAGTTAAGGTCACTTCAATTTGGAATTAATATTTGCCTCTTTATCGGTATCGGTATAAATTTGGTATGTTTCCGGTATTTTAAGCCAGCATTACAGAAGCAGATTTTCAGGCCAACGTAGTACTTTTAGTGTGTTTATCTTACAACGCAACTTGTGATATTTACTTTTCTAGATAGGCCTGATGCCCCTGACAAGCCGACAGCGGAGAACATTGGCAAGAAAAAAGTCAAGATAACATGGTCAGAACCAAAGAGTGACGGTGGCCGTCCGATAACGGGATATACAGTTAAGAAGAAAGAACCGACCAGCGACCCTTGGATCACAGTTGATAAGGAGGTAATGATTTCAACAGCAATAATCAGAACAGATGTAAACTTTTGTCACATAAAGTTACTGGAAAATATTGCTAAAAGAGCTTCTACTTATATTCATGTTTAATAATGTTTTAAAATTATTATAACACAAATTTATACTTATCGACCTATCTGAAACCCACTTAAATGAACAGCCATCTGATTACTAAACTCCTCAACAAAAGTTTGGAAAGTTTATTTCAAGTATCTATATCTCAGAATATTTGTTGCATGTTCATATCGTGTTGCACATCAATGGAGATATAATTTGGTCCCCTTTACAATGACACTTCATTTGAAACAATCGCTTTTGTACGGCTGAGTACACGCCTTGTGAGTGTAGTGGGATCTCAGACAGAATGTGCCAAATTGACCATTATTCTGTGCAGCAAGCTGCAATCCCGTATCTTCGAAATTTGGAACCTGATTCAATCCTTCAAGATGACAACGCTCACCCATAGAGCCAGGGTAAACGCTCATGTGGTGGTGGGGGGGGCACTCCCATAATTGTTACGCGTCATGTACCTGTCAATATACCCCTTTTTTCATCCAATTTTACATTTTGTAGCCATTTAGCTGGCCAATGTTTAACATATCACCACTGAACATACTGAATTACCCCATTTTCTTGGAACCCCCACTGAATGAACCCTTTTTTTTCGACAAAAATCGCCACCGATAGAACCCTAGTTTTGTACTCCGGTAGGCAGATGTTGCATTACTCTTAAATATATGATCATATCTGCTACAGTTCAGGAGTAAGTGTCCTTTATAAGCTCAAATAAGGTCAACTTTTCAAAAACATCTGATTTATATAAATGATACATCAAATAAACCTCTCTCTCAATGTATTTTATATCAACAATCAATGTTAATAAAATGCATTTGTTTCAATTTGATCCATAATTTGTAATGAAAAATGGACTCTTCCATATTGCTTATTGATTAATACAAGATTAGGAGTATAGTATACGTTAGGGTTATGTGATATGATTAGGGTTAGGATACTAGGTTACTAGTGTTTGGGTCCCGGGTTTGGGTTCAGGGTTAGAGGAGGGGGAGGGCGTACTGGAGCCTGCAATTACACCAGACAAAATAAAGTTTCGTTTTTTAATCAAAACAAATGTTTTCTAGTGTATTGCAATAATGTTTGTCATTTACCATGTGTGTGGGGGTGTGTGTACATGTATGGGTTATGCTGCAATATTTACTGTAGTGCAAAGGTGTTGTGGTTTATTTACAAATAACATTCACTATACTTGTATGGGAAAGATCAAACTCATCATTATGAGCAGTGCTTCATACAGTAATAGATCAGCGCAATATATTTATTTTTTTCATGAAAGTTCATCTGTTTTGGTATAAATCATGATTTTGATTTAAACTTTTGATCCAAACACAAAGAAATAATACCTACCTCGGAATTTTCAGATTGTACTCCATCTTTCATCAGCGTGTGAATGACTCCTGAAAGTTTGAACTTTAGGACCGATACCGTGGTCACTAACTACCAGGACCGCGAGGACGAGCAATCGCATGTGAACAACTCCTTAGCGAAATGTGGGTATCCTAAATTGGGACTCGATAAAGCTACTCGACCCAAGACTCACAAAACGATCAATATGCGCAATAAACGCCCAAATAAAGGCCACGTAGTGCTCCCCTACATCAAAGGTGCCGCTGAAGTTATTGGAAGAATTGGAAGAATATTTAGCGCGTTAGCGTGTTCTTCAAACCCACTCTCACGCTAAGACAAATCCTTGTGTCAACCAAGGACGAGACAGATATTAGTAGGACATAACAGGTCCGGTATACTACATCCCGTGCCAGTGCAAAATTGTTACCGGTACCGGACAGTGCAAAGAAGCGTATACAGGGTGTATCAAAATGATTGGTACCGAAGACTTCTCATTTTTTGCCGATTTTTTTTACGATTTTTTGTGCCAGTTTGGGGTTAATTGTTTAAATATTTGTAATTATAGATGTTGTATCTTCTCGAAGAATTTTAGATCATAAAGATAGCACATTCTATTCAGAAGTTACATGATTCTAAAGGAAAGTAGGTGTTTTTACACTTTTCATTGTAACGCTGGATCAGTAGCGCACCATTTTCAAAGCTCTATTTTACTGCGCTGCAAATACCTTGTGAGGATGATATGTTGAAAATCATGCTTTTTTTCTTCATTCATAACATATATAAATGTTATAATCAATATTTATTGCTTGAGAGTAATATTATTGACTTGAATAATTCAGGTGGGTGAAAGAAGTTTGTGTATCAACACCATCCAGGGCGGTAATTTAAATTGTATTATTGAGATTACTAAGTAGATGGTGTGGCAGAATGGCTATAGAGTGTAGACAGTGTAGGTTAGTTTAGACCTGGTAAAAGTTATTGGAATGGCTCTACAGTACACTTCAGTGTGCATTCATAGTTAAGAATCACTGGTCGACACGAATCTACGGAGAAGTGCAGAGAAGATTTAGGAGACAGTTTCTAAGAGCAAGTCGTATATCCCATGCAAACATGCTATAACTTGCAATGCTTCAATATTTGATATGGGCAGTTAGAGAATGGACCCATCCCAGGTGTTAAGTTCTTTCAAGATAGGGCTTCACCTCACACTGCAAGAGTTGTAAGGCAGTGACTTCAGGAACTATCTTTCTAAAAGCATATGTAAAGCAATTTTATGTTATGTATACTGAGGAGTATGTATGCAATAAATGGTTCAAGCAGTGAACCTATTCATCTTGTGTTGTGTAAGTCAAACCATGATTACGTCGATCTTCGTTTAAATGACAATAGCTCCCAGATGCATCAACCTATCAACTTCAGATTAATAGATCAATAAGTTAACATATGCCCCTTTCTATTTATAGTACAAAAACTATATTAATTAGCAATTTTATATTTTTTATATATTTTTGAAAATGTCACATAGCCCGGTACCAATCATTTTGATACACCCTGTACACCAATCCGCCGGCCAAATAATGTATTTGGCCCTCTATCGACCCCGCCATTACTGCAGTGTTCCCGCGGGGTATTTGACACTGACAATCCGTTGATCACTATACACCGCAATACAACACGAGTGGCAATTTTAACTTATTTTTTAACTTCCATTTTCATGCGTTTTATCCAATAATATTTCATTCCGATTCAATCATGGACACGTAGGAAGATGATGTTTGACAGTGGCCTAATATTTATGATGAGGCTTCGTAAATATTTCAACACTAGTCAATGCAAAGAATGCCGAAGTTTTGTTGAAATCTAATGTGTATATGTTGCGTTGGTTACCAAGGCATGGCTTTCCTTTACTTGCAATGAGCAAAACTTTAAATTATGTGATATTTAGGCCTACATCCATGACAAATGATAAAGTTTCATCATCTTATCAGGTTTATTGTTCTTGGAACAAAAACAGAAAAATTATTTTATAGACATTGTTGTGGTTTGAGATCTATCTAGCAAAAATGTTTTCTTCTTCCAATGAGTAGGCCTAGGCCTAGGCCTTACCTGACGTAAACCAGCAGCCACATATACGGCATAGCTTGGAAAGGGTACCGAGTCGAAAATCGAAGGACATATAATTGTAAAACAGAAAATATAAAAATCCTAAAATATATTGCGACACATTTAAAATTACAATAAAAATAAGGCTATACGGCACACTCGGTCAGACAAGCTAAGTTACCGAAGAAATACCCGGGCCGGGGAAGAGTCCCCGATACACACGTAACACATTGTGTCCATACGGGTCGTATGGGGACGATAAATGCCGTGCTGGGATAGATATGCTGTATTACAGCATACGTAATGGCACGGTGTACCCGTTGTCAAAATACATAGTACGTATTTTAAATGTGTAACATAATTAATAACCCTAACCCTAAACCCTAACCCTAACCCTAAACGTAACCCATAACCCATAACCCATAACCCTAACCCATAAACCCTAACCCTAACCCTAAACCCTAAATTGAGTTAATTTATTTTTGTAATCAAAACCTTTGCAACTGTACTTAAACGATTATTTTATCAGTTATTTGGTAAATATTTCGACAAGGTCTGTCAAAATGTCCCTCTTTCGTGGTGTCACCATATTATCATAAATATCACAGAAAAAGGCTAAATAATCGACAAAGTTTCCGGTAAGTATAGAGAATACGTATTGAGAACCACGGTGTATTGTAGCAGGAACACCACAGTAATGGCAAATGTTGTACTGTCCCATCGGCTAGTCGCGTCGGCGGATTGGTGTATATTGGCGAAAACACGTTTTAATGAACATAGGAGACCCAGTAGTACAGCATCAGACTGGTCTGTTCATTTGTCATAGGCAATCTAATATCCCGACCTAAATGAAGACTTAACATTAATCAGAGCCTAATTATTTGTAATGTATTTCTTTAAATAACATAATTTTAGCACTTAGTATTCTTATTTTTGAAACACTGATTTTGTTTTGCATCTTGTTTATAGAAAGTAAAAATTTGTTCCAAGTCTAACCACACTATAATAATGATAAACAAAATACAAATTTTAAAATAGTCAATTAACTTTTTAGACTGCGATACGTTTGTCTTTTAAACACAAAACATTAATTATTTTATTAGAAGACAGAATTGGATAACAGAACCCTCTTGTTTATGGCAAGGCCAGTGCTCTGATCAAGACTGTGATTGTGGTTTAGAATTATGGACTTTCTAAAGTCCGTAATGAATGTATACAGTGTTAATTATACAAAACCAATAAGAGATGATAGGTTGATTTCTAGTTGTAAAAAGAAGAAAGATAACACTAGTGTAATAGTATTCCAACAAGTATCAGCCCAGAAGAAGAACTGTGTGGTTGGCATATTAATTTCAAAACTTCAAGACCCATTTTCTTATTATGTTATTTAGGCTGTTGAGCTCTGCTAGCACCAGGGTCTTCAAATAGAGTGGAACGCGAGAAAGGTGGTGTATGTCTATTATCAGAGGATGATTTAAGGAAGCCCCATCATGCACTGCAAAAGTGTTGTCACTAGAGTTTCAACTGCCACTTTACTTTTCAAATCCCATTGAACTCTGTGCAAAACATGTTGTTTTAGATTTGTGCGTGTGTCATTATTACTTGGTCGATTTCAGAACAAAAGTGATGTGTGTTTAAGGGGGTTTGATCTTTTGTGCGTAATTATAGAGGGCCAGGGGATTCACTCTATCATTAAAAAAATTATTTGAAGAAGTCAAAGAGCCCTAGGAATAAAAACTGTAGTGTAATTCACGCCAGATACAATTTCTTTATACGACAAAAATTAATTTTTGTAATCGATCAATAAACAAACGTTTTATATCAATTTTAAATTTAGCCTGAATCCGTAAATATGGTACCTCTCGCCCTTTTTTAGGTCAAGGCTATTTTTACCATTATGCAGCGAACCATTGTTGAAGCTATTTCACATACATGTACAAAACATTGTAGAAAAAGAATGAGAACATATAGTGTTGAAATATCTTTTGTTGATTTCGAATGATAATGTCATGAAGTCGTAAATTTTAAGGTCAAATTCCTAAAACCAAAACAAAACATTGCGACGCAGATAATTCCCGACTTACGCAATTTCATCATCACATCAGTGTCTTTATTATTTGTTTGAAACCTTTCCCAAACGTTCGTGCTATTTATGCATAAAACGGCTAATCTATCTTTACAAAACGCGTCTTTTTTTAGTAAACAAAAGGCTGAAGATGGCATTATGAGATTTATCTTTTATCATTACACTCATCCGCTCAACTGCCACGGTGGCCGAGTGGTAAAGCGCTAGACGCGTAATCGAAGGGAGTTTAGAATCGCTGGTTCGAGTCCCAACGAAGCCTGTGGAAACTTTTTTTTCTTCAAAATTCATGATCGCATTCCGAAATGAGTCACTTGTCGGTAAATCATGTATCGTATCCTTAAAGGATAATAATCACACCTTCTGTAGATAACATAAAATGTGAAATCGACTAGCATCTTCACAGCGTTTTTTATGTAAATATAACTGTACAAATTCAAATTAAACCATGCACGTGCAGTACGTCTATATGCAGTGGGCGAGTTTGTCATGTTCGCTCACACAGCTATGCTAACCGCAAGTAACATAGTGGAATGTTGGGAAGTGCTTAAATCATCCTCTGGTCTATTATGTTAGCAAGTTCGTCAAATACAAACTTAGACCCTATTTATACATAGCTAATATAAATAAATAAATAAATAAATAAATAAATAAATAAATAAATAAATAAATAAATATTGGTTAAAGACATTGCTTTTTTTGTTGGAAAACGAGTGATAAAAAAGCTGCATGTTATGGGAGCTTTCAATACTGATTTGCTGAATGATGCATGTCTTCTGAATGTAGTAAAAACAGAATGTGCCAAATGGTCAATTATTCAGTGCAGCAAGAAGCAATCCCATATCTTTGCAATCTGGGACCATGCAATCCTCCTAGACGGATATGGGAGTAGAAAGATTGGAATAACTGCCATCAGCCCAGAATGAACACTTATGGGACCATCTTGGTCGTGATGTTCGCGCCAGAGTCATCATTGTCACCATATTAAATGACCTAAGATTAATCTTGGTTGAGAAGGGAATGCTATCCTACAACAACGTGTGACCAGGCTGTTGTTGCTGCGTATTGTTTTTTAACAGCCATTGAGGTGTTGTTAGAGAAATACATGCTCCGCCGTGGAAAAATGGAAAAAAATGATTGTTACAAATGTGACGTGATTGTAAAGGGGAATCAATTTGCTATCCAGTAATATGCAACATGATATGAACATGTCACGAGTTATCTTAGATATAGATGTTTGAAAAGAAATTCCAAAATTTTTTGAGGAGTTTATTATTTCTTACTGCAATAACTTTCCCTCAGACTTCTCAAACATTTTGATCCATACTTTAAACACAAAGACACTCAATGTTTTTTTTATCAATCCCACATCTATAAATATTGCGTATACCCAAAAGAATAATCAAAACTATATTGCAAAAAGATATTGCAATCCCACATCAAATGTTTAGTGGTTTCAATACTACTCTTACAAAAACTGCACTCATTAGTATATTTTAAACCAATCTTATAAATAAATATATTTGTTGTGGCAGCTTGAATAAATTTAAATTGAAAATATCTAAAAGTAAATGTAAATACTACTAACATAAGCCATGAAATAAGTCGCTTTCCAATTAATATAAATACATGTAGGTCTGGTGAGACAATTTAACCTGGCATTGCAATATGCTTGAGATGTGGGACATGCCTGCAGCCTGAGCTTTTTTTTATATGCATATTTACCGACTCTCTGTGTGTTCAGAAGTTGAGTCACCAGACTGGCACAAATCTCAATATTATTCATTGCAAAAACCTTACACTGAGCGTTGCAATAAATCTTTCAAATAATGTTACGAGTCGTAAAGACCCAAGGCCAATTATATCTTTTCCCAGTTCTTACACGAATGCACAACAACAGCACACTGTTTGCTTAAGTTAACAAAATGGGAATCTTTAATGGAAAGTAGAGTATGATTTGACATTCCCTCGTTTCAGTTATGAGTTGTTGTTTCTCTTTTGTTCAGAAACCAAAATTCTACATCGCTGAGCAACAGCGATTGGCTTTTACCCAATGAGGTTGGGGAACGCGCCACTACCTCATCTACCCCCTCCCCCCTTCGTAGTCCGTGTTACAAAATATGGCTCAGTAGTTCTAAGGTTAAAGATGAAACCCCGTCAGAGCAGTTCTTATGGGGTGAACCAAACCTCAAATTAATCAGTGACAAGCTGAAGTTGACAGGTGCTAATGGATGCAATAACATTAAAACATCAATTAGCACCTGTCAAATCCAGATATAACCATGTCACTGATTAATTTGATAACCAGGCAGGTTTGGTTCACCCCAGAAGAAATGCTCTGGTGGGGCTTCCTCTTTAAATGTAAACAAAGTGATGTGATCGAAATAATATTAACAACACAGCAGTGCTTTTAAAGAAAAATGCCCTAATTAAAAATGTGCAGTTTACAGTGATCAATGGTTATTATGCAAGAATTGTAGCACGTAAAACCCACTTATCTTCACTTCATCTCAATACAAATAGCTGCAGCTTTTAAATTAGGATATTTTTTCTTTAAAAAAGATATATCATCCTCCTTTCTATGTTGAAATATAGTGAACACACTCATTAGTTCTGACGCTATAGGCGTATTTATAACAGCTGTGTTACTTTTTGTGCATACTTTATTTGTTATGATAGTGTTAACACGGTCTTGGATAAATCAAATTTGGATAGAGTTAAAGATGACAAATTATTTGGAGTAGCAAGAACCTGACATGAAAACGTCACACTGATAACATCTCCAAAATATGTCTGAGGGTATAGGAGTCATTAACACAATTAAACATTTTGTACTATTTTGTATTGTATTCTGTATTAATTATATTGTACACTGCCACTTTTGTATGTAAATTACGGTATTGTAGCATGGGGAAGCACTTGTAAAATATACTTAGGTAAAAAGTTCAAGCTGCAAAAAAAGGGCACTTCGGACTGGATGAAATAGTCATTACCTAAGTCAGTCAGCGCACATTTTTAAGATCTATCAATTAATGTATATGATACCTATTAAGTATTTGCATGTACAATCATTTTACCAACCAACTTCCAAAAGCCTTCCAAAATTAGTTATCATATATCATGAGCTCCTAAAACGAATACGAAGTAACGTTAAACTAAAAGTGGAATTCACTTGAGAAACATGTAAAGACAAAGATGGTCAAGCATTTCAGAAGCAAAGTGAAATATTATACCCGCATGCGAAGCATGGACGGGTATATTCTTATTCTGTGGTTTCTTCTTCTCCTCCTCCTCCTCCTCCTTCTTCTTCTCCATCAAACACATCATTCTGCCAAGGCTAGCGCTAAAACTACAAAGGCCCTGGGGCCCATATGTGGTACACTTATGGGCCTTACACCGTAGAAGTGCCTTTTGCCCATCTTGGCCCCAGAGGTCAAAGGTCACGGGCACCAGGGGCCCAAATGTAACAATACAAGGTACGCCGTTTCTCATAAATTAAAGCAGCCTCAGGGCCCTGAGTTAGTACACTGATAGCCCTAGGGGTACTCTATATTTACAAATATACAAGAGCCCCATATGTTATATAATTTGGGCCCCAGGGGGCCCAAATGTTAAAATATGGTGCAACAGATTGACAGGGCTAGCTCTAAAAGTACAAGAGCACTGGGGCTCATATGTGGCATATGTATGGGCCTTAAGTTGTAGATGTGCCTTTTGCCAATTTTGGCCCCATATGTACAAGGCTAGGGGCCCCAGGGGCCCAAATGTTAAAACAAAGGGCTAGCCGTTTCTCAGCAAATAAAGTAGCTACAAGACTCAGATTTAGTACACAGATAGGTCTTTAGTATTATATTGTCATGTGTATATATGACCACCGTATGTCACATAATATGGGCCCAGGGCCCCAAACGCTAAAACATAGGGCCGGCCGTTTCTCAGCAAATAAAGTAGCTACAGGGTTCAGATTTGGTACATTTAACGGTCTTCAGCATTATATTGTTATATGTATATATATGAGCCCCATGTGTCACACAATATGGGCCTCAGGGCCCCAAACCCTAAAACATAGGGCCGGCCGTTACTCAGTAAATAAAGGAGCTACAATGCCCAGCTTTAGTCTACTGATAGAACTAGAGAATTATACTTAAAACATATGTACATGAGCCTCATAAGTCAAATGCAATGGGCCCCAAGGCCCCAAATGTTAAAACAAAGGGCCAGCCATTTCTCATCATATAAAGCAGCTTTAGGGCTCAGAGTTTGTACACAGATTGCTCCTGAGAATCACATTGTTATATGTACATATGAGCCCCATATATCACATAATATGGGCCCCAGGGCCGCAAACGCTAAAACATAGGGCCGGCCGTTACTCAGTAAATAAAGCAGCTACAGTGCCCAGCTTGAGTCGCCTGATATCACTAGAGAATTATAATGCAACATATGTACATGGACCTCATAAGTCAAATATAATGGGCCCAGGGCCCCAAATGTTAAAACAAAGGGCCGGCCGTTTCTCATCAAATAAAGCAGCTTCCGGGCTCAGAATTTGTACACAGATAGCACCTGAGAATTATATTGTTACTAACACCCACACCCCCCACCCACACACATAGGACTAAACAGACAGATCCGTATGATAATATAATAATTGGAAATACCAGCGTGAAGTGTTAAGGCTGTTCCAGTTAAATTTCATACCCATTGGCTGTTCCATTTAATTTACATACTCCCTCTGAAATGGCCCCAAAAAGGCTGTTCCGTTTAATGTACATACTCCCTCTGAAATGGCTGTTCCATTTAATTTACATACTCCCTCCGGAATAGTTTCCCCACTAATCATATTGCATAGCCTCACTGTGAGTAAGAGAGACTGACAACAGCAACCTATGGAGAGTAAGAGAGACGACTCCACTGGGAGGGGACGTTTTACAATTTCTTTATTTTAAGTGCTACGAGAGTGCAACGTACTTTAAATTAAAGCTTGTGACTTGGACTTTCACTTTTTATACATTTTCCGCCCAATTGGGCGACTTTTTACAATTTCTTTATTTTAAGTCCTCAGCAAATAAGGACTGTAAGTTTGGGTACACCAATAACATGCGGGTATAGCCGTATTTGTGTACAAATATAAGGCCTTCTAGTTTTAATTATTATTCTTAAATTACATTAGTACTTTATCTAATATTCTTGCATGGGTTTAAAGTAAGTTTCATTGCATGTCTTGATATTTATAAGAAGCATAGTTTTAGTTTTATAAGTAGCTCACCAGAGGGAGGTGGTGTTTCTTTCACTGCCGGTCCCCCACCTCGAGGGAGTCTTGATTATAAGAGGGCCGAAACTCCCCAAGACAGGTGGCAATCGACTGATGATCCCGCTGGTGAAAGCACAAGACAATTTCTGTCTGTGGTCTTTGTGTATATTTAACTTGTTTTGAAGCTATCATGATAGTTTCTTGAATATTCTTCAACACGAAAACAGGTTCAATTTTGGTTTTCACAGTGTTTTGGTTTTTCACATACTGTCTTTTGAGTACCTCCTCATTCAATATTTATGTCTGTATTGTATCTGTTTGTATTAGTTTTAATTTGAAATGATGGAATAAAGATGAATATATTAATGAATGAATGAATGAATGAATGAATGAATGAATGAATGAATGAATGAATATATGAATATTATATTAATTTCTTATTGATTTCAGACGCGTGAGACTTCATTTATTGATAATGATGTAACAGCTGGAAAGGAATTCGTCTATAGCGTACTTGCAAAAAATCAGATTGGTCGAAGTAAACTAAGTCAACCATCGGACATTGTTATGCCGTATGGTAAGAAACATTTCGGTTTAATAAAATTACCAATTTTAATGTTATTATTAAAAATACTATGCAACATATTGTGGAAATACTGCTCTCTGTTCCATTAGCAAGGTGTATCATTTTCAGAATTTTAGTGTTCAAAGTGTTCATGTAAAAGCAAATGTTGACTTCTTCTTCTTCTTATACCCGCATGCGAAGCATGGACGGGTATATTCCCATTCTGTGGTTTCTTCTCCATCTCCTTATACCCGCATGCGAAGCATGGACGGGTATATTGTTATCCTGTGGTTTCTTATACCCGCATGCGAAGCATGGACGGGTATATTGTTATCCTGTGGTTTCTTCTTCTCCTCCTCCTTCTCCATCAAACACATCATTCTGTCAAGGCTAGCGCTAAAACTACAAAGGCCCTGGAGCCCATATGTGGTACACTTATGGGCCCTACCCCAGAAGTGCCTTTTGCCCATCTTGGCCCCAGAGGTCAAAGGTCACGGCCCCAGGGGCCCAAATGTAAAAAATACAAAGCACGCCGTTTCTCATCAAATGAAGCAGCCTCAGGGCCGTGAGTTGGTACACTGATAGCCCTGGGGGTACTCTATATTTACAAATATACAGGAGCCCAATATGTTATATATTATGGGCCCCAGGGGCCCAAATGTTAAAATATGGTGCAACAGGTTGACAAGCCTAGCTCTAAAAGTACAAGATCATCAGGACTCATATGTGGCATATGGATGGGCCCAAAGCTGTAGATGTGCCTTTTGCCCATTTTGGCACCAGATATACAAGGCTACAATCCCGGAAAAAATGTGTTCGAACACCCACTGTAATTCCCATGTTCATCTTAGTATAGCGCGCACGCTATATGAGTCACTGGAAACTAAGATTTATAATAGAGTTCTCTCAATGTTCATCTTAAGCATATCCCCTCCCCTTTCCCCACCAATCAATGTTGGGAGAAGATATGTGAAGATGAAAATATTGGGTATGCCAACATTGTACGGGGGTAGAAGGGGGACTATTTCCAATAAGGCCTTTAAAGTGTTCGAACAATATTTTCTGAGATTGTCTGAGGAATTCTAAAATCAGTGTTTGCTTTTTCACATTTGGGATCATAACTTCAGATCCAGTAGAGCGATTTAAATGAAACTTGGACATGTTAGTTTATATATAATAAGGAACACATGCAATAAATAATATTACATTACATCCACAAATATTTCAGGGATCGGTCACTTTAAACATATATTTTCATCAAATTTTGAATAATTTAAGTCGAATAAGACGTAAAATACCTGATACATATCCCCAAACAGTTTAAAACATAGCAATTTGAATAGCTAAAAAGTTGACAATGTTTTTGGACAATCATGGACCATCTTTTATATTTGCTATAACACTAAGGGCACCGTCAATCAAACATCACACGGATGTGGGGTGCAAATTGTCAATGCTATCTGCAGTAGATAGCAAAATAATGCAACGGCATCTACCACCCTATGTCCAATGCATTGCCAAACTTCTCCTTCCAAACCAGTAATTCCTGACCCCACGAAAGTAAACTTCAAAGATTTCAAGCAAATAAAAAGAAAAAGAAGTCATTAAAGACCCCCCCCCCACAAAAAAAAAATAATAATAAAAGATATAAGAAACAAAGAAACGAAACCAAAACAAAATAGGAAAGAAAATGCCAAAATTAAATAAAAGATGATAAAACAAAAAATCTAAGTAAAAGGAAAATAATGCATTAAAAAGAAGGAAGAATAAAAGTGCAAATGTCACTTGCTGTTCAATATGTTTCAAGTTCAAGTCCAATTTCACATTAAAAGACACATGCGCAATGTATAGGACACATCAATCAATAATATTTTAACTAACATGGTCAATGATTGGTGTTCAAGTTCAGGGTTAATTCATGATTGTCATTATTTTTGATCGAAAAAGAAAGAAATATAAACAATTCAAAATGTTGTTTTTCAGTTAAACATATGAGCATTCTAGATAATGACCTTTATTATTAGGCCTATGCAATCTCAAATTGGCACATTTCATTAAACATGATTTGCGTTGTCTCTTCAGTGGGTATAACTGTGTACACTGAAAGTGTGAAAGCCTATTCATGGTAAAGGTAAATCATTGCACATCTCCCCATTGAAAACACACATTATGCACGGTTGACCACAAAACATAAAGAATAATAGGATTTACTTTTCTATCATATGGTGAATCGTTGGAAATGCGTGCTTGTCTATGTGTGTAAATCGTTATGATTCACCATTTGACCATCTTAACCATGGTGTATTTAAAATGTTTAATGGACACAATTTCACACATTTGGCTGATTTTCTTAAATGTTGGTCAAGTAATGTTTTTAAAAACAATAAATGTGCATAGCCTGTGCGTATCTCTCCCTTTCTATCACTCGCTTGCTCTCTCGTCCCCCCCCCCCTCCGAGTTATCACACAGTGGTAAATTTGTGACATTTAAATACATAACATTAAATTTACGAGTAATGTCTGTTTTTAGCTGAATATAAAATTTTAACACCTTCTCTAAATTAATTATACCACATGTACATATGTTCAATAAACATGGCACATAAATAATTTAGGCCTGTATTTGTGTGTACAAAACGCTATGTTAAATCTATACTAACAGAACGCTATCAAAATATTCATTGATTTCCTTCATATTTTGTGTGATGATAGCAAATTATGTTTCTAACATGTGTTCCAAATTGCATTAAAATCGATTGCGTAACTGCAGAGTTATTGTCCAAAAACTAAAATCAGATGATTTTGCTAAGCAATTTTGTAGACAATCCCGGAAAAATGTGTTCGAACACCCACTGTAATTCCCATGTTCATCTTAGTATAGCGCGCACGCTATATGAGTCACTGGAAACTAAGATTTATAATAGAGTTCTCTCAATGTTCATCTTAAGCATATCCCCTCCCCTTTCCCCACCAATCAATGTTGGGAGAAGATATGTGAAGATGAAAATATTGGGTATGCCAACATTGTACGGGGGTAGAAGGGGGACTATTTCCAATAAGGCCTTTAAAGTGTTCGAACAATATTTTCTGAGATTGTCTGAGGAATTCTAAAATCAGTGTTTGCTTTTTCACATTTGGGATCATAACTTCAGATCCAGTAGAGCGATTTAAATGAAACTTGGACATGTTAGTTTATATATAATAAGGAACACATGCAATAAATAATATTACATTACATCCACAAATATTTCAGGGATCGGTCACTTTAAACATATATTTTCATCAAATTTTGAATAATTTAAGTCGAATAAGACGTAAAATACCTGATACATATCCCCAAACAGTTTAAAACATAGCAATTTGAATAGCTAAAAAGTTGACAATGTTTTTGGACAATCATGGACCATCTTTTATATTTGCTATAACACTAAGGGCACCGTCAATCAAACATCACACGGATGTGGGATGCAAATTTGTCAATGCTATCTGCAGTAGATAGCAAAATAATGCAACGGCATCTACCACCCTATGTCCAATGCATTGCCAAACTTCTCCTTCCAAACCAGTAATTCCTGACCCCACGAAAGTAAACTTCAAAGATTTCAAGCAAATAAAAAGAAAAAGAAGTCATTAAAGACCCCCCTCCCCCACAAAAAAAAAAATAATAATAAAAGATATAAGAAACAAAGAAACGAAACCAAAACAAAATAGGAAAGAAAATGCCAAAAATAAATAAAAGAAAATAAAACAAAAAAACTAAGTAAAAAGGAAAATAATGCATTAAAAAAGAAGGAAGAATAAAAAGTGCAAATGTCACTTGCTGTTCAATATGTTTCAAGTTCAAGTCCAATTTCACATTAAAAGACACATGCGCAATGTATAGGACACATCAATCAATAATATTTTAACTAACATGGTCAATGATTGGTGTTCAAGTTCAGGGTTAATTCATGATTGTCATTATTTTTGATCGAACAAAGAAAGAAATATAAACAATTCAAAAATGTTGTTTTTCAGTTAAACATATGAGCATTCTAGATAATGACCTTTATTATTAGGCCTATGCAATCTCAAATTGGCACATTTCATTAAACATGATTTGCGTTGTCTCTTCAGTGGGTATAACTGTGTACACTGAAAGTGTGAAAGCCTATTCATGGTAAAGGTAAATCATTGCACATCTCCCCATTGAAAACACACATTATGCACGGTTGACCACAAAACATAAAGAATAATAGGATTTACTTTTCTATCATATGGTGAATCGTTGGAAATGCGTGCTTGTCTATGTGTGTAAATCGTTATGATTCACCATTTGACCATCTTAACCATGGTGTATTTAAAATGTTTAATGGACACAATTTCACACATTTGGCTGATTTTCTTAAATGTTGGTCAAGTAATGTTTTTAAAAACAATAAATGTGCATAGCCTGTGCGTATCTCTCCCTTTCTATCACTCGCTTGCTCTCTCGTCCCCCCCCCCTCCGAGTTATCACACAGTGGTAAATTTGTGACATTTAAATACATAACATTAAATTTACGAGTAATGTCTGTTTTTAGCTGAATATAAAATTTTAACACCTTCTCTAAATTAATTATACCACATGTACATATGTTCAATAAACATGGCACATAAATAATTTAGGCCTGTATTTGTGTGTACAAAACGCTATGTTAAATCTATACTAACAGAACGCTATCAAAATATTCATTGATTTCCTTCATATTTTGTGTGATGATAGCAAATTATGTTTCTAACATGTGTTCCAAATTGCATTAAAATCGATTGCGTAACTGCAGAGTTATTGTCCAAAAACTAAAATCAGATGATTTTGCTAAGCAATTTTGTAGACAATCCCGGAAAAATGTGTTCGAACACCCACTGTAATTCCCATGTTCATCTTAGTATAGCGCGCACGCTATATGAGTCACTGGAAACTAAGATTTATAATAGAGTTCTCTCAATGTTCATCTTAAGCACATCCCTCCCTTTCCCCACCAATCAATGTTGGGAGAAGATATGTGAAGATGAAAATATTGGGTATGCCAACATTGTACGGGGGTAGAAGGGGGACTATTTCCAATAAGGCCTTTAAAGTGTTCGAACAATATTTTCTGAGATTGTCTGAGGAATTCTAAAATCAGTGTTTGCTTTTTTCACATTTGGGATCATAACTTCAGATCCAGTAGAGCGATTTAAATGAAACTTGGACATGTTAGTTTATATATAATAAGGAACACATGCAATAAATAATATTACATTACATCCACAAATATTTCAGGGATCGGTCACTTTAAACATATATTTTCATCAAATTTTGAATAATTTAAGTCGAATAAGACGTAAAATACCTGATACATATCCCCAAACAGTTTAAAACATAGCAATTTGAATAGCTAAAAAGTTGACAATGTTTTTGGACAATCATGGACCATCTTTTATATTTGCTATAACACTAAGGGCACCGTCAATCAAACATCACACGGATGTGGGGTGCAAATTTGTCAATGCTATCTGCAGTAGATAGCAAAATAATGCAACGGCATCTACCACCCTATGTCCAATGCATTGCCAAACTTCTCCTTCCAAACCAGTAATTCCTGACCCCACGAAAGTAAACTTCAAAGATTTCAAGCAAATAAAAAGAAAAAGAAGTCATTAAAGACCCCCCCCCCCAAAAAAAAAATAATAATAAAAGATATAAGAAACAAAGAAACGAAACCAAAACAAAATAGGAAAGAAAATGCCAAAATTAAATAAAAGATGATAAAACAAAAAATCTAAGTAAAAGGAAAATAATGCATTAAAAAAGAAGGAAGAATAAAAAGTGCAAATGTCACTTGCTGTTCAATATGTTTCAAGTTCAAGTCCAATTTCACATTAAAAGACACATGCGCAATGTATAGGACACATCAATCAATAATATTTTAACTAACATGGTCAATGATTGGTGTTCAAGTTCAGGGTTAATTCATGATTGTCATTATTTTTGATCGAAAAAAGAAAGAAATATAAACAATTCAAAAATGTTGTTTTTCAGTTAAACATATGAGCATTCTAGATAATGACCTTTATTATTAGGCCTATGCAATCTCAAAATTGGCACATTTCATTAAACATGATTTGCGTTGTCTCTTCAGTGGGTATAACTGTGTACACTGAAAGTGTGAAAGCCTATTCATGGTAAAGGTAAATCATTGCACATCTCCCCCATTGAAAACACACATTATGCACGGTTGACCACAAAACATAAAGAATAATAGGATTTACTTTTCTATCATATGGTGAATCGTTGGAAATGCGTGCTTGTCTATGTGTGTAAATCGTTATGATTCACCATTTGACCATCTTAACCATGGTGTATTTAAAATGTTTAATGGACACAATTTCACACATTTGGCTGATTTTCTTAAATGTTGGTCAAGTAATGTTTTTAAAACAATAAATGTGCATAGCCTGTGCGTATCTCTCCCTTTCTATCACTCGCTTGCTCTCTCGTCCCCTCCCCCTCCGAGTTATCACACAGTGGTAAATTTGTGACATTTAAATACATAACATTAAATTTACGAGTAATGTCTGTTTTTAGCTGAATATAAAATTTTAACACCTTCTCTAAATTAATTATACCACATGTACATATGTTCAATAAACATGGCACATAAATAATTTAGGCCTGTATTTGTGTACAAACCGCTATGTTAAATCTATACTAACAGAACGCTATCAAAATATTCATTGATTTCCTTCATATTTTGTGTGATGATAGCAAATTATGTTTCTAACATGTGTTCCAAATTGCATTAAAATCGATTGCGTAACTGCAGAGTTATTGTCCAAAAACTAAAATCAGATGATTTTGCTAAGCAATTTTGTAGACAATCCCGGAAAAAATGTGTTCGAACACCCACTGTAATTCCCATGTTCATCTTAGTATAGCGCGCACGCTATATGAGTCACTGAAACTAAGATTTATAATAGAGTTCTCTCAATGTTCATCTTAAGCATATCCCCTCCCCTTTCCCCACCAATCAATGTTGGGAGAAGATATGTGAAGATGAAAATATTGGGTATGCCAACATTGTACGGGGGTAGAAGGGGGACTATTTCCAATAAGGCCTTTAAAGTGTTCGAACAATATTTTCTGAGATTGTAGGTGCCCCAGGGGCCCAAATGTTAAAACAAAGGGCCGGCCATTTCTCAGCAAATAAAGTAGCTACAGGGCTCAGATTTGATACACTGATAGGTCTTCAGTATTATATTGTCATATGTATATATCACCCCATATGTCACATAATATAGGCCCCAGGGCCCCAAACGCTAAAACATAGGGCCGGCCGTTACTTTGTAAATAAAGCAGCTACAATGCCCAGCTTGAGGTGTACTGATAGAACTAAAGAATTATACTTCAACATATGTACATGAGCCTCATAAGTCAAATATTATGGACCCCAGGGCCCCAAATGTTAAAACAAAGGGCCGGCCGTTTCTCATCAAATAATTATACCCGCATGCGAAGCATGGACGGGTATATTGCCATCCTATGGTTTCTTCTCCTTCTCCTTCTCCTTATACCCGCATGCGAAGCATGAACGGGTATATTGCCATCCTGTGGTTTCTTCTCCTTCTCCTCCTCCTTTTCCTCCTCCTCCTTCTCCTATCAAACACATCATTCTGTCAAGGCTAGCGCTAAAACTACAAGGGCCCCAGGGCCCATATGTGGTACACTTATGGGCCCTACCCCGTAGATGTGCCTTTTGCCCATCTCTTGGCCCCAGAGGTCAAAGGTCACGGGCCCCAGAGGCCCAAATGTAAAAACACAAACCAGGCCGTTTCTTATCAGATGAAGCAGCCTCAGGGCCGTGTGTTGGTACACTGATAGCCCTAGGGGTACTCTATAAAAACAAGTATACATGAGCCCCATATGTTATATTTTATGGGCCCCAGGGCCCAAATGTTAAAAAAATAAGGGCAACAGATTGACAAGGCTAGATCTAAAGCTACAAGGGCACTAGGGCTCATATGTGGCATATGTATGGGCCCTAAGTTGTAGATGTGCCTTTTGCCCATTTTGGCTCCAGATGTACAAGGCTGCGGGCCCCAGGGGCCCTAATGTTAAAACAAAGGGCCGGCCGTTTCTCAGCAAATAAAGTAGCTACAGGGTTCATATTTGGTACACAGATAGGTCTTTTAGTATTATATTGTTATGTATATATAACCCCACATATCACATAATATGGACCCCAGCTAGGACCCCAGACGCTAAAACATAGGGCCGGCCGTTACTCAGTAAATAAAGCAGCTACAATGCCCAGCTTGAGTCTACTGATAGCACTTGAGAATCATACTTTAACATATGTACATGAGCCCCACAAGTCATATATATTGGGCCCCAGGGCCCCAAATGTTAAAACAAAGGGCCGGCTGTTTCTCATCATATAAAGCAGCTTTATGGCCCAGAGTTTGTACACAGATTGCACCTGAGAATTACATTGTTATATGTACATATGAGCCCCATATATCACATAATATTGGCCCCAGGGCCCGAAACGCTAAAACATAGGGCCGGCCGTTATTCAGTAAATAAAGTAGCTACAGTGGCCAGCTTGAGTCTACTGATAGCACTAGAGAATTATACTTCAACATAATTATGTACATGGGCCTCATAAGTCAAATATTATGGGCCACAAAACAAAGGGCGGGCCGTTTCTCATCAAAGAAAGCAGCTTCCGGGCTGAGAATATGTACACAGATAGCACCTGAGAATTATATTGTTACTAAATAACACCCACACACCCATCCACCCCACACACGTAGGACTAAACAGATAGATCGTATTATATCATAATTGGAAATACCAGCGTGAAGCGTTAAGGCTGTTCCAGTTAAATTACATACCCATTGGCTGTTTCATTTAATTTACATACTCCCTCTGAAATGGCCTTAAAAAAGGCTGTTCCGTATATTTACATACTCCCTCTGAAATGGCTGTTCCATTCAATTTACATACTCCCTCTGGAATAGTTTCCGCCTAATCATATTGCATAGCCTCGCTGTGAGTAAGAGATACTGACAACAGCAACCTATGGAGAGTAAGAGAGACGACTCCCCTGGGAGGAGACTTTTTACAATTTCTTTATTTTAAGTGCTACGACAGTACAACCTACATTCAATTAAAGCTTGTGACTTGGACTTTCACTTTTTACACATTTTCTGCTCAATTGGGCGACTTTTTACAATTTCTTTATTTTAGGTCCTCAGCAAATAAGGACTGTAAGTTTGGGTACACCGATAACATGTGTACAAATATATAGCCTTCTAGTTCTTCTTCTTCTCCATCAAACACATCATTCTGTCAAGGCTAGCGCTAAAACTACAAGGGCCCCTGGGCCCATATGTGGCTTACACTTATGGGCCCTACCCCGTAGATGTGCCTTTTGTCCATGTCGGCCCCAGAGGTCAAAGGTCACGGGCCCCAGGGGCCCAAATGTAAAAACACAAACCATGCTGTTTCTCATCAGATGAAACAGCCTCAGGGCCCTGAGTTGGTACACAGATAGACCCAGGGGTACTCTATAAATACAAGTATACGTGAGCCCCATATGTTATATATTATGGGCCCTAGGGCCCCAAATGTTAAAAATAAGGGGCAACAGATTGACAAGGCTAGCGCTAAAGCTACAAGGGCACTAGGGCTCATATGTGGCACATGTATAAGCCCTAAATTGTAGATGTGCCTTTTGCCCATTTTTTGGCCCTAGATGTTCAAGGCTAGGGGCCCCAGAGGCCCAAATGTTAAAACAAAGGGCCGGCCGTTTCTCAGCAAATAAAGCAGCTACAGGGTTCAGACTTGATACACTAAATGGTCTTCAGCATTATGTTATATGTATATATGAGCCCCATGTGTCACACATTATGGGCCCCAGGGCCCCAAACGCTAAAACATAGGGCCAGCTGATTACTCAATAAATAAAGCAGCTACAATGCCCAGCTTGAGTCAACTGATAGAACTAGAGAATTATACTTCAACATATGAACATGAGCCTCATAAGTCAAATATTATGGGCCCCAGGGCCCCAAATGTTAAAACAAAGGGCCGACCGTTTCTCATCAAATAAAGCAGCTTTAGGGCTCAGATTTTGTACACAGATTGCACCTGAGAATTACATTGGTATATGTACACACGAGCCCCATATATCACATAATATGGGCCCCAGGGCCCCAAACGCTAAAACATAGGGCCGGCCGTTACTCAGTAAATAAAGCAGCTACAGTGCCCAGCTTGAGTCTGCTGATAGCACTAGAGAATTATACTTCAACATATTTTCATGGCCTCAAATATTATGGGCCCCAGGGCCCCAAAAACAAAGGGCTTACCGTTTCTCATCAAATAAAGCAGCTTCCAGGCTCATAATTTTTACACAGATAGCACATGCATGAGAATTATATTGTTACATACACACGTAGGACTAAACAGATAGCTCCGTATTATAATATATATGATGGTAATTGGAAATAGCAGCGTGAAGCGCTAAGGCTGTTCCAGTTAAATTACATACCCATTGGCTGTTATATTTAATTTACATACTCCCTCTGAAATGGCCCCAGAAAGGCTGTTCCGTTTAATTTACATACTCCCTTTGAAATGGCTGTTCCATTTAATTTACATACTACCTGAGTAAGAGAGACTGGAGACTGACAACAGCAACCTATGGAGAGTAAGAGAGAAGACTCCCCTGGGAGGGGACTTTTTACAATTTCTTTATTTTAAGTGCTACGACAGTGCAACCTACATTCAATTAAAGCTTGTGACTTTCACTTTCACTTTTTACACATACAATTTCTTTATTTTAAGTCCTCAGCAAAAAAGGACTGTAAGTTTGGGTACACCGATAACATGCGGGTATAGCCGTATTTGTGTACAAATATATAGCCTTCTAGTTATACCCGCATGCAATAGCATGCAGGGTATCTTCCCATCCTGTGGTTTCTTCTCCTCCTTTTCCTCCTCCATCAAACACATCATTCTGTCAAGGCTAGCGCTAAAACTACAAAGGCCCTGGGGCCCATATGTGGTACACTTATGGGCCCTACCCCGTAGAAGTGCCTTTTGCCTATCTTGGCCCCAGAGGTCAAAGGTCACGGGCCCCAGGGGCCCAAATGTAAAAACACAAACTATGCCGTTTCTTATCAGATGAAGCAGCCTCAGGGCCGTGTGTTGGTACACTGATTTCCTGCAGAATGTGATGGAAATCCTCATTGCTCACAACCCCATCTTCAAGAGCTCTAGACACCAGATCATTCACCGTGTTCAAACTGGACTCTGCGGTTCTTTTGACGCTTTCGTGCTTCTCGACCTTCTTCATGGTTGCTTTTCCGAGAGCCACGCATGCTCCACTAAGAACACCTCCAAAAATTGCTATTCCTCCGAGAGGAATGCTTACAAAAGCTCCAACACCCGTGGCTAGAGTTCCGACAGCTCCCGTTCCGCTTCCAACTGCGACGAGTCCTGCTACTTGAGCCGTGTTGTAAAACACATTCCAAACTGTTTTGTATTTTCTCCTTAGTTGATCTCTTTGGTCAACTTCCTTTTCGAGGGAGTCGCGGATTTCGGATATCTTACTTAGTCGAAATTGAACTCCTGATCCTCTCCCTGTGGAAGATCAGGGTACATTTGCGGTGCTGTAGGTTTTTTCATCCTTTTATTTAATTAGTCAATTAGAACTTCGTGCTCCGTAAAATTCGAGATGTGATTTTCAACGAAATGCTGTATGATTTCTTGCTTGGTTAAATTTTTTTCGTAGAAGCTAAGTATTCCCAGTTGCTCAAAATTCATGTTGATTCCAAGGAGACTTACCAGGGCTTGAGTTCTGTAGACATCTGCTGAAACCCCGTTGATCCAAAAGCAAAGCTTATTTTCAACGTACTCGATCGAGACATGATGCATAATCGTAGTGTCCGTTTGAACGGATGTGGAAAAGAGGGTTTGCCGCGCGTTATTTAGCACTTTGAACGATATCGAGTCGTCGGTCCAAGTAATATTTAGGTACATGAAGAAATTCTGATTAGACTGAAACGTCAAAGAACAAGCGTTCGCTGGGGCGTTCGGCGGGTTCACTCCCGATTTACCGAAAAAAGAGAGGTTCCAAGGCTGAGCAATAAAATGTGGGTTGTTGAAGAAAATTTCTAAAGGTCTAGTGAGTCGCATGGGGTCAAATCTTTTCCGGGATTCGGCAAATTCGTAAACCCAGCAGTGATGCCAATTTGCATAGGCCTAGCGTTGAAAGTGTTGTTCATTCCGTTTTTAATTTCGATCAACTTGTCTCTCTCCAAGTCGATGTTTTTTTTGGCTCGGATGGAAACATAGTGCGTTCCGTCTTCGTTCATCCATACCATGAATCTCCCCAAAACATGCAAGCTGGTATCGTGCTCGTGTCCAATTTGCTGGTCTACGTACTCTTTCGTCACAGCGTCCTCGTTGTCCGTGGGAGTTCCGAGACCCGTAACTCTATTGCCGCTCATAGCGAGTTCGCCGGTCATCGAGTCGCCATCCTTCGAAACTTTTCTGTCGTTTAACCATGAGGTTAGGCTGGTCACGGAACCCATAGTAGCTGCATCTTGCGGCTCGGTTGGATTCATCAACCCAGTTATTTTTTTTCCTCCCATGTTAATCCTTCCGGTCATTCGCGCTCCAGTTTTTTGACGTACGCGGAAAGATCCATCTTCGCCATCTATTGACGTCGATTTTGTTTCGATCGTTGGTCCCCAGATAGACATTCTTTCTTTTATTTTATTGGATTTCAAATTCCAAATCCAGCGGTTGATCGTGATTATCGAGCTTTCTCGAAGAATTTTTCCATTCTACTTTGAAGTCGAAGTCGAGCTCGTGGATGGTTCCGTTTTTCGGTTTTTGAAACTCGGCTTTTCATAGGTCGAAACGAAGTATTCCCCGAACGCGGCGTTTGTGAGATCGATAGACCCAAGAACCTGGCCTCCCTGCAGAACGTCGTCGTTGTCTACGAGATTACCCGTGGTTGACAGCTGATTTAGGTACACGAGAATTCTTCGAGGTAAAAATTCTATCGCCCGATCTCCCGTGTATTCACCATCTGCTAGCCACCCTTCGTCGTCCAATCCGAACATTTCTCGAACGCGGTCCGGAAACCAAATCTGATACTGCTCGTGAATTCTCATGTTGAGTTTTCCATCGCGTTTGTCGACTTCGAATTCGAAACCGTCGATCTGGCTCGTGAATTCTTTCGCGAGCAGGTCAAAATTATACAGCCCCGGGCTTATTTTTATCGCTTCTTCAGGTCCCTGCCCTCCTTGAGTGTACCTCCATTCGAGTTCTTCTTCGACGTTGAACCAACCTACTCGACCCGAGATCCTTTTGATTCCAATTTTTAAGTTCTCGCCGTTATTGTCTATACTTTGCAACGGGCGATAAGGTTTTCCTTTGCCGGTGCCGGTAATTGTGACAAACATTTTTCTTTTATCTTTCAATAAAATGAGAACCGGAGGAGTATTCGAACCGACGCACGGTTTCAGTCTCGTGAATCAAGAAATTCAAGTCAGCAAAAAGAACATTTTACGTAAGATTTCCCAGTTTGTGGCAAAAGTACAAACTTCCGAGAGTCACGGAAAAAGAGGTGTACGATGACTGGCTCTCCAACCAGATGCAATTCTGGCAAAACCAGCTGAACTTCGCGGTCTGGTGCGCCACGTCAGGATGCGGGGTATCCAAAGAACTTCTCAGTCACAAAGATCCGATGATTCGATCCGTGTTCAGATTTCACGCATATTATCAGATCAGAAGAATCCTGTCGGAAATGTCCTGTCCACTACCCTCGGAGGAATCCTTCAATCCTCTGAACAACGGGATCGACACCCACGCTTACGAAAGAATTTGCAACGAATTCGGAGTGTCCGCGAGAGCTAACTGGAGACAAAAGTTCGATCTTTCCAACGGAATGGGCAGTTACTTCTTCAACAAACAATTTTACGACTGGAAATTCGTGACCACCAAAAATGGTCGAAGCTTACCAACGGAGGAAACTACAGTCAGTCGATGGACTGGAAAGTTCACTTTGATGCGGACAGCTTCGGAGGTGTGGACAATCAGACTGACAAGATTCTATACATTGAACAGCTGTTCGATCACGATCCGGATATAACCGACAAAAGTATCAGAAAAGGAGATGCCATGGCTGCTATCGGAAGTTTCGTAGCAGACACTTGGAACGAGGGTTTCACACGTGCGGGAGTTTCGAGAATCAACGACTCCATCAGGACTTACACGTGGGCAATTCTTGGATCCCAAGCTCAAGCCAGATCTGGCATCCTGCGTTCCGGCAAGGCGTTCGACGCTCAGAAACAATTTCTAGCAAACGTCGAGGATGCGATCAACTCGGTCGTGGATCTTCCGGACTCGATCGACAGATACCAGAGAACTCTTCAGTACGCTCAAAGCAAACTGGATTTTGTCGTGGGTCACGGACTTTACTTGCTCCCGAGCAACATGGAAATCCTCGTGGGATCCGTAAACGGATACAACAATTTCATCAAATCGCCACGGATGACATGCAGATAGGGCTAAACTCAGACGTAAACACCGACTCTCGACCGAATGTTGAAGACAGTGCTCCTGAGGAGAGTCAGTTGTTTTTAGAGGAGGTTGAAAGTCCACCCTTGACTGAAAGTCCACCCTTGACTGAAGAGCCTCTAATGCATGATGAGAAAAAGCTTTCTCTATTTTTGGCAGCCGCTGCAATTTTCTTATTTTCCTGGGTTTAAAAAAAAATAAGTTGGACACACACAAAAAAAGTCTTCTCACTAAATTCTAGTGAGAAGATTTTTTTTTACTTCTTTTTGACAAATTCCATAACTGTAGTGTACAACAAAATTCCAACACCCAAAGCTAATGTCCATATGTGATCAGCTAGAAATCCAGCAACAGACCCCGCAGCTTTGAGACAGAAATTCACAACAGCCCTGATGATCCCTGGAAGTGCGATCAAAGCTTTGTCTCCAAGTTTCAAAAGGAGATTGGCTATTTTCTTGAGCTGATCCTTAATCCAATCGGTCCAAGTTTTAGGCTTTGGTGGGGGTTCGGGTCCTGGTGATGGTCCAGGTTCAGGACCTGGGCCTGGTTTTGGTTCTGGAGGCTTCGGTGTGATCGCTGAGACTGCGGATTTGATGGCTAACAAAATACCCTCGACGATAGTGGCGATCGTCATGCCGATGGCTGTGACCAACGAAGCTATGGTGACTCCCTCTCGTCTAAAGAGTTCTCGAATCCGACTTCCCGTGGTAGCATCGCTGTCTATGAAACTTTCGATCGATCTTCGCAAACGCTGAAGCGAATTTCTGACCTTGGCATCTTGATCTGCGATGGCGTTGTCAAACTCTTTGATATCGCTTTCAAGCTCCCTAGCTCTTTCAGCATCTTCTTCGCTGACAGGTAGCAGAGGCTCTCCTTCATCACCTTCGTAAGTTGGGTTAGTAAACTGACCGAACCGCGTCCTTTAGACTTTAATTCTTTCAGTTCAGTTTCCTTTTCATTCCTTCTTCGGACAAGGTGCTCATAGACATCAGACAGCTTCTTGAGTTGTCCTCGTTCGGTTAAAAATTTCGGATTTCTTCGTGATCTACAAGAGGATCATTTGGCAATTCATTGGCTAAACCTTCCATGTCTTGGTTTGTTTTTGAAGACCCTCCAAAACTCTTTTTAGTGTTGTTTGGTCTACCAGCGGGTGTAGTGGTTAGGGTGATACATCTCTCGCGCTAGTTGACGCTTTTCGGCACTTTCCTGCACTTGCGGCGTTGATCCTCGTTTGAAATCCTTGATTCCGAGACCTATTTTGACAAAATTGGTACCTCCTGGATCTTTGCCTTTGACTTGTTTAGCTATCGATTCTAGGGGTAAAATTCGCTCGAATTTTGTTTGGTTAACCAAACTTGTTTTTTCTGTAACTAACTTTGATTCTTCCGGTTTCATCTACCACAAAACCGCTTCAGTAGCAAAGGCCGTTCCTTGTTGCGTGTATCCTAAGCGTTTCACGTAATCCCGAAACTCATCCCTAGCCAGTTCTGCTTTTTGTCGATTCAATGTTTTGACGGTTCTCCTCAGGGAAGGACTGTCTTCACGAAGTTTTAATAGATCGAGTCGATCGTTGAGATCTTCGATGGAATTTCGACTCTTATCGGAAACGAAACTCACATCGGGATTTTCCCAACCGACGCTTCCTCGTCGTCTCTGACCCTCCGTTTGTATTTGCTCATCACCAAAATCAGTCTCAGCCGGTGTACCACCAACTGCTCCCGTGGTATCTCCGATCGTATCTTCGAATTCATCGAAGTCATCCATCTGAATGTCTTCTCGAGGATAAAAATCTGCCATCTTTTGGTTTTTATTTTACGTATAAATAAAAGATGGCGACTGAATACGGATCAACTTCGTAATGCACGAGGAATCAATGATGATCGACGCAGCATTCGAAACACACACGTTCCAAGTACTATCGATCAGGGTGGAATCCTTACAGTGAGGTTCCCAGACCTTGGAAAAAATGATAGTCCCTGGAACTAGCAGACTTTCATTCAATGTTGATTTGAATTCTGCGGCTGGTGGAAACCAAGATGTTAATCGAACAATCGTAAATAATCTTGGAAGAGCGATAGTGTCAAAAATTGAGGTCAAATTGGAAGGACAGAGCATATACATTCTGAACGATGCTGACGTTTTCCTGTGCTATCAAGATCTTTGGAAAACAACCAAGGAGCGATCAAATGCCGTCTATCAGGGTATTCAATCTGGAGCAGGGCGTAAGCACAGAATAGATGCCGGTGACAAAGGTGCCGACGCCAAGGATATTGCCGTGGACAAGAATTATGGCAACATGTTCTGCATCCCGTTGGACTTTGAAATGCTGAGTTCCCACAACCCATTTTTCCAGTTCGAGTTAAAAGACAGACTCTCTTACGAACTAACTTTTAACAACTATGGGAAAGTGATAGTTTCCACAGACACAGCTGCCAGTTACTCCATTTCTAACATTCACCTGGAGTTTGATGTGGTAAGCTCACGAGAGACGGCGATGATGATCAAAAACATGTACGATGGAAAAAGCGTGGTTATGTACGATAGAGTTATCAGACACAGCAAGGAGTCGCTGGACAAATCAAACACCGTCTGGAATATTGTCCTGGCACCACGAGCAAAGTCCATGAAAGGCATTTTGATTCTTTTCGTAGATCCCGCGGATGGAGGAGCCGATTACGCTCGAGATTCCGAGAAATTATACAACCCAAAAATCAAAAAAGTCTCAGCCACTCTAGACGGGAACCCAAACCAGCTGTATGCGAGCGGAATGTTACCTCACAACCATTTTGAAGAAATTCAAAAGCACTTTGCGGATGGAAAATACAGAACCGTCCCACACATAATCAAAGAAGCGGAATTGGCCGATGTGATTTTACCAGATTATCTCACGACCAAGTATGGACTATGGTTGGACATGAGAACCACGGATGATGACACGCTGCATGGATCTGGTAGGAAAATTGAAGGAGCTAGTCAGAGTATTCAGATTGAGATCGAAAAAGAAGCCGAGACTGCAGGAGCGTTGAACGCTTACGTGTACTACATACAGGATGCAAAGGTGAATATCGAAGCCGGAAGATTGCAGAGCGTGAAATACTAGAATAAAAGATGTTTCCAAAACACGCGCACTCGGCTATAATCTGCGGAGCCACCGGCTGTGGCAAGACTGAATTTGTTCTGGATTTACTCGAGAGGGAATACAAGAATTTCTTTGAATACATCATAATCGTTTGCCCTACCTGGACGCGCAACAAAGCGTACTTAAACAGATCCTGGTTTTTAAGGACGTTGATGTCATTCCAATGGATCCTAACTGGTGTCCAAAGTCCGACGATTGGCTGAACGATTGTTTGAAATTTGGCTACAAAACTTATGGAATACAAGACGGACACACACTTTTCATTATCGACGACTGCAGCTCTGACAGATCATTAACCAAAAAGAAACAAATGCTTTCTCAGCTAGCATTCTCGGGAAGACACGATAATTGCTCCGTTTGGGTGCTTACACAAAATATAACTCCATCGTTACCGATCTCAGAGAGCAGACAAAATGGACAGCCTTGTTTTACACAAAAGATCAAGATAGTTTCGGGAGACTCTAAGGGAGAAAGATATAATCCCAACTCTAGAAGAGAAGAAAGAGATAAAAAAAAAGCTAGCTAAACAAAAACATTCCAAACTAATTCTAATTACCGAGCAACCGACTGAGTACTGGTGGCAAAAATAATCTTAAGATAAAAAGCAAGATGACTGAAATTGAAGATATAGTTAACGAGGCGATGACCGTGGGCGTTCTGCCCACCCTGAGCGAAACGCCTACCATAGACGGAATGTCTACCTTAGACGGTACGGCTACACGGGAGGAACCTGTAAACACGGACTCTGCTAAAACGGAACAGCTGCGGGAACGGTTGATCGGCGTAGCAGAGGCAGGAAAAAAGCAAAGAGTATTTGGGAAAGACCATAACCTCCGCTGAGATCGATAGGCGATCAAAAGAGCCTGATGAGACTCTACGCCAGATACGAGGCTCACATGGGTGGGATAGTGACAAGATAAATGAAAAAGCACTTCGTTACCGCTTACGTAAATTTGGTCGGACTCTTCCTTCCAAAAATTTGGCGATTACCGATCGCGATGCTCTGGAAGAGTCTCTGAACGAAGGACCCTTTATTGATTTAGCTTTAAACAAATGGACCTGTGGGCTGTATCATAGTTTTGGACATATGCTAGCTCCGTTGGAGGCTATTCTGTTAACTAGCAACGGTGTTAAAAAAGTTGACTTTCCACCAGAAGCGAAGTGCACAGTAGACAACTCCCCAAGTATTGATGTGATTGATTAAATCCTGGAAACTAAAAAATTCAAGAGGAAGTATTTATTCCTCTTGATTTTTTTTTGTTGGATTCCTATGGTACTTGAACAAATTTGGACATATGCTAGACCCACTTGAGGCTGTACTGTTGACAGGCAATCACATTCAGAAAAACCCAGAAACCCCTTAGGAACTCCAACCCTTGGCTGGAAATCAATCAGAATCTCCACCACCAGCTAAACACTCTAGTGAAAATCTTAGTGCTAAATCAGATGTATGTCCGAGTGCAGAATAAATAAAAATTGATTTATGAAAAGCATAACAAAAAGAAAACCGAAACAATGACAACAATCACTACAACTACAGTTATGTCAACAGCAAATTGTGATCCAGCAAAGAATCCAAAAAGGGTTGTGGCTGGTAAAGCATTGGCTGCAAAGAATAAAGAACAGCTTGAATTATTAAGAGAGTTTGAAGCGCAGAAAAAAAGTAAAGGAAAAAAAATCCAAGACGAGTCGCAGCTGGAAAAATGGTTGCAGAACGTTTGAAAAAAAGAATCGAAGCGATGCATGAAGTTCAACAGGAGCATCCTGAGATTAAAACCCAAACCTATCCGGAGAAAAGAACCATAGAAACACAAACTTATCCGGAGATGAGATCCATAGAGACACAAACTGACTAAAAATTCTTATCATACTAAAATTGTATGATAAGAATTTTTTTGTAGACGATTCTACAGGTATCTATAGATGATTTCTACAGGTATCTATAGATGATTTCTACAGGTATCTATAGATGACGATTCTACAGGTATCTATAGATGATTTCTACAGGTATCTATAGATGATTCTATAGGTATCTATAGATGATTCTACAGGTATCTATAGATGATTCTACAGGTATCTATAGATGATTCTACAGGTATCTATAGATTTTTTCTAATAATAAAAGATGAGTGATCTAGAAACCAAATCAGTAGACGTTTCAGCAGCGGACACGACGCCTCCGACAAAAGTGACGGCAGGAGTGAATCAAGCAAAAGTCAAAAACCCGAACCGGGTTGCCGCTGGAAAAGCATTAGCCGCAAGAAACAAAGAAAGGACAGCAAAATGAAAGCCTTTGAAGCAATGCAAGCAACACCATCCAAAGATACACCTAAGACCATGCCTTCAGACGTGTCAAACTGGTTGTCAGGTCCAGTTCTTGTTGGAGGAGTGGTCGTCGTCGTTGGAGGGATAGTGGCATATGGGTATTCTACCTTAAACGGTACGACTGAAAGCCCACCCACCGTGACCACAGTGGCCGATCATCAACCAAAAGTCGATCCTTTCGATGATTTTTAGTTACAATAAAGAAGATGGCAGAAACCAATCCAAACGTAAAAATGATCGTAAACGGCGCGTATCACGCAGCAACGATAAGCCTCGGTGTATGGGCTAACTCGTTCGTTATGAAAAAGTTCCTGAAATGGAAGCCGGCTAATCTCTCGCAGCTTGATGCGGAGGATATTGGAAAGTTGACTTTGAGTGTCTTTTCGGCTACGATGCTCAGAGATTGGCTCGTGAATCAAGGAATTCTTCCGGATGAAATTATGGTTTAGTCCAAGGGAAACATTCTGTCAAGGTAGGTATATTAAAAACCCTCTTAGCACTATCTGTGCTAAGAGGGGTTTTTTTTTGTGTAAAAATAAAGAGAAAAATGGCGTCGATCGCATTCATGGTTGGTGGAGCCATGGTTAACGCTTTGGCATTTTCAGGAAGCAATTATCTGTTCAACTCTCTTAATAGTTCGGAAGAACCCAAAAGACACGATCTCGCTCTTGAGAAACTTCAGCACGACCGAGATTCTTGGAATCTAGCGCGTCTTTCAAGGATAGAATACATCAACGATCAAGTAAAAAACAGGGTCACGCGGAGAGAACCTTTTCGGACGTCGATGACGCGATGAGACAGTATTATAATTTGACGGGAATTTTGATGGATTCTTTTCCACCCGAACCACAACTTTATGATGGAGAGTATCTCGACGAAGATCAAACAAAATCGATTCAGAACGGGGAATTAGCTTTGCTCGGACTGGGATTGCTCGGAACCGGTGTGGTCGCTATCTTTGGATAAAAGTATTTGGGTGGGAGCTGAGCCTCTAATCTCTGGAAAATCATCGAGAGTTACGGAATAATTTCTTCGCTTGAGTAGGTAGAAGAGAACGTAGTGAATATTGAAATTATTTCTCTTGGGTTTATTTTGTAGATAAATTTTCAGTATATTATCAAGATCGCATAACAAATTAGCTCGATCGTGCCAAAATCGACGGAAAATTGCCCGTAATTTCGTAGTAAATCTTGTGAACGGCTTTTGGGTCTGATCTCAAGACTTTTAACAAGTCTTTTTTTACTCGGAGGGACTCGAACAATAATTTTTTTCGTTCAAATTCGTAACATTTCCTCGATAGATTTCAATGTATTCTTCAAACTGGTAGGTCTTGGTTTCGCAGTACTTTATCGATTGTCGAATTTGGTCGATGTCAACTCGGGGTGAGTTCTCGTTAAGAGACGCGTCATTTTCCAAACCACAATCATAACACACATCGTCTACTATGTATTCTGAGTTGCAATTTTTACATTTTGACGGAACTCTTTGCTCCACTCGTGCGGGTTCTTTAAACAACCGAGTGAATTCGGTACCGTATAGGTTGCAAATCGTTTTTTTTGCTCCGAAGGCGGGTTTTCTTTTTACACAATTTGCAAAAACAACGCTTATATTTACTCGTACACTTCATTTTTGTAACAATAAAAAATCTCCTTTAGACTGAATGTCTAAAGGAGATTTTTTTGTTGGTTATGGTAGACTGTACGACTAGTCTGAGTCTTCATCATATTCCAACTCTTTCACTACAAGGTCAAAACTGTGGTACATGTTCCCGGTTGTTTTGCTTTCTTTTTTGCCCGTGAGTCTAACAAGAGCTATTGATTCACCAAAGTCCAAGTCCAAGTTCTCTAGCCTTTTTTTTTTTTTAGAACAACTCCAAACTCGAGTGTTATCACTGAGAGTGATAACTCCGGATTTTCCAACCCTGGTTTCCATGATCTCAAAATTGGTAATTTCGTAAATTCCACCTTCTTCTAGTTCAACCCATTTCAAAATTGAGGGTCCTTTTTTGCTCTTCTAACAAATGTTCAAATTCAATATTGAGTATGCTTGATTGTTTTGCCATTTTGTTTGTTTTTTATTAGCCGGGATTTTCTTAAACTCTTTTTTTTTTTATTAGCCGGGATTTTCTTAAACTGTTTTTATTTTCAAATCGAGGCTAAAAATAAAAGATGGCTGAAACTAAAATGTCTAAGGTTTACTACAGTCCGAGAGGGTATTGGAAGGGTGTTTCTGCGATAGACAAGCTGGCGAAAGAGGCTGGAGTGACGAAAGAAAAAGCTAGAAATTTTTAAACAAAAGCAGACTCAGTGGCAAATTTACCTACCACCTCCAAAGTACATTCCCAGAGCAAAATTTAACGTAAGTGTACCTAATGAAGTTCATCAAGCCGATTTGCTGTTTCTCCCTCACGACAGACCGAGTAAAGGAAAAAAGCTTTACAAGTACGCGTTGACTGTGGTGGATGTCGCGAGCAGATACAAGGAAGCTGAGCCTCTGAGCTCGAAGGAATCTGGGGAGGTGGCTAAGGCATTTGAAAAAATTTACTCTCGAGTTTTAAAGTGGCCGAAGCTTCTGCAGGTCGATCCTGGAAGAGAATTCATGGGCAAAGTGAACGAAGTGATGAAAAAGCACAAGGTCGATATCAGAAGAGGGTTGCCTGGTCAACATAGAGCTCAGGCAATTGTTAAAAGATTCAACAGAACTTTGGCTGAAAGACTGTTTGGCCATCAGTACTGCAGGAAATACTGATGGAAGCTCGTGGTCAGAAAAATGTGAGGTCTACCAAGTGGGTGGGTAGGCTTCCGGATGTAATCAGAGCTTTAAACAGCGAAGAGACTCGGCTGATAGGAATGAAACCGGTTGATGCTATCAAGAAGAAAAAGATTGAAACGATGTCTTCAGCTCCACAGAAGTTGAAAAATGAGATTAAAATTCCAGGTAACGTGAGATTGAGGTATTTGTACGCTCCCGGAGAGTTGGAGGGAGGTGAGAGAAGACGCGCAACCGATCCCATTTGGTCTCTGGAAACTTACACGGTTGATAATATCGTGAGAACACCGGGTGATCCAATTTTGTACTATTTGAGTGAAGGTGCACCAAAAAGAGCGTTTGTTAGACAGGAGCTTATGATAGTACCCGAGGGTACACAGTTGTCACCCGACAGAGTTTTGAAGTAAAATTTCTTATTCAAGTTTTTCAACACAGTAACCGTGTGCATGTGTGTGAATTTTGTCCTCAAGTCTCTTTCGTTTGTCATCGTGCGGATCTAGGGCAACTTTGTTGACGGTTTCAGTGTACACCTCATGCTTATAACTCCTAATCACATTCATCGTTCTCATCAGAGGTTTCTCATCGAAGAGACAACGCTTGTAGTCGTCGAAGGTAATTTTTCTTTCAACAACTGCTTTTTGACACCCTTACATCTCTTTTCCTCGTTTCCCTCATGCATTCTGTAAGAGTACAACTTTGCTCTCAGTCCAACGAATTCCACTATCTGCTTTCCTCCAGCTTCGTCCTTGAACATGCCGGGAACTTTTTTGTTCTTTCCGGTTGGAATTTTTGATGGATGATCAGCTGGGTAGTTGGAGGTGTCAAAAAGCTTTTTCACATCACCCGAAATGTCAGCGTAAAAATCCTCAGTCTGAATTTCATAGGTCAACGAGTCGGTGTTGTGAACGATGATCTCACCTACTCCAGCTTGGAAGGTTCCGTTCACCGTTTCAAGATCGTAAACGTACTTGCCTTCGTATGTGAAGAGTTCAACTTTGGTAACAAGGTTATCAGCTTTTTTAGGTCTGTTTGCACTCAAGCATTGTTGCGTGTAGATGCACGGTTTGTCTTTTCTCACTCCAATTCTAGGACGAAGACCAATGCTCTTTGCGAGATAGTATAATTGTGCGCTTCCAATCTGACCTTTGTTTGAAAACCTTACAACATTACCAGACTTGGTTCCATCTCTCATGTAGTATCCTATGAAGAAGCTGTATCGAACCGAGTAGTTGGCATTCAAGATGTAGTCTGGGATCTTCTTGAACTTTCTCTCATCGTAAAACTGCGGTCGGTACTCTTCAACGATAGCTTTGGGTCGTTTGGCAACAAGCTTGTAAACGTTTGAAGACTTCATCGTGTTCAAGATCTTTGCTTCGAACCCAAGATCCTCGAGATACTGTTTGCACAGATTCAAATACCGTATGTTTTGGTTGTTCAGTGCCCAAGTGCGTTTAATTCCATGCTTGCAGTGGTACGTTCCGCAGGATCCGTCCGCATAAAAAAATCCGTAAACAAGCGCCTTTTTCTCTTCGAGGGTTCTTTCCGCGTCGTTATCGATATCGCGTAAAATTTGATCTAACTTGATAGTACGAAAGTTGTCGTAAATTGGGTGTCCTACCAAGAGTTTAGTTTCATTCGGTTTGCAGTCTGTTGGCTTGATTTTGTTACCTAGATGGTCAAGAAGGCTATGATCCTTTGTAACACACACGCTTCCAGTCATGGTCGAGACTCTATAGATTTTTTTGTCAACTTCGTGTCTTATGACGTGTTTGATTTCGTTCCATCCGCCGTCGCTCCAAACTTTAAATTTTGACTTTCCATATTCTTTGCCGTCTCTCCTTTTCCAATACACGTCTGTCAGATCGTCGATCGTTCGGATGAATATATCGTCGCCCTCATCTTTGACAAGAACGGGCGTGTCTTCGGTGACGCTGTCAGTCATACAGAGCTTTGCCCTTCCACCATAATTCCTCTTGATGTAATTGTAGTGGAAGTCGTACATCATTGTCTTTGAGATATCCAGGATGCTCATTCCGAGATAGATCGGCTTGTTGAAGTACAGTTTGATTTTCTTCATGTGAACCGCTATAAGATTTTCATCAAAGATTGTGTCACGCTGGTAGTTGGGTTTTGCGGCTAATTTGATGGCTTTGTGTTCCGAATTCACGAGATGGACATTGACGCGATTTCTGATGTTTTCCATAGTTTTGCCAAAAACCGAGTTATTCATCAACTTAAAAAAATCCTTTTCAAACTCCGAGTTTGCATTTTTGCGAAGCTCGGTATTCAGATCGATGTACTTTTTTCATAAAGGGACTCTCATTAAATATGATTCCTCTGTGGATCTTGGTTAATTTGAGTCCAAGGTCTAGACATTGTTTCAAAGCCGTGT